>NC_134101.1:121298615-121598615 GCF_000715075.1 Nicotiana tabacum
TTCCAACTTCTTGTTGGAAGTGACTACCATTTATTTCCATTCTTCGATCAACCTCACATTCCTCTCATGTATTTCCCGGTGCTCATTCTCAGAGTCGTGGACCCTCTTGCGCAGCCTGTTGTATTTGACTTGAGCTTCAGCTTCTTCGTCTATGATTCTATTCCCTCGACCGGCTCCTGGCATCACCATTCCGTTTAGATTGTCTTCTAACCACACCAGGTAGAGAGGTTCGCACCCTGCATGATACTTGTCGGGCTCGATGGTATTCTTTTCAACAATGATCTTGCAGTGCCACATGTATTGATCTTGGCACTTGTAAAGTACGTCGTCGTCTTAAAAGTCTGCTCTGAAATGACTCATCTTGGCAACCCTTGGTACAACCTATTTCCTGCCTGCTTGCCTCATAACTAGGATAGGGAAAAAAGGGTATATCCCTCTCAACCAAATCAGCACCAGGTGTGGGGAGTCCTTGGATCTAATGATGAATTCGTCTGTTGGGAACCATTCAAACATCCATTGCACTTGCTCCTCGGTCAGATTGTTGAAGAACTCCACCCATTATTTGGCACTTTCCAGCTAAGCAAACATGTCCGTAATATAGGTCATCCGCTTGGGGTGATGGAAGGCAATATGGTCATTCCAAGCCCTTTGCGGAAATTCTTGGTGATACTGGCCCTTTTGAAGATGTTCTAATAACCACAATTGCAACAATAGGTTACAACCTTCGAAATGCTGAACCCCTTTTTGACAGAGCTCCAGAGTCTTGTAGATGTCGGCTATGATCATGGGGACTATAGTGTATGTTTGTCCATTGATCCCTTCCATCAAACTCTTCGTGACCATGGCCAACCTAGTGTGGATTCTTTCCTTTTTCATTAGGAATACTATCAGCCCTAAGAAGCATACAATGAACACAAACACTCTGCGGTGGATGTGGCTCAGAGAAGTGAGAGAGAGCTCATCATGGTAGGTACGGTAGGACTTGCTATGGCCATTCCTCTCATACATATATTCGAAGGGTATGTAAGATTCCTTCAGGCATACTAGGTCAGCATTTTTCTTCAGCCCCATCATCTTTAAAAACCCTTTACTAGTACGGTTCTCCGCACCAATAACCCGGGGATATCCTAAGTCAACCCCGCAAGCCCTCCAATTTCTTCTAGAAGTGGTGTCATCTCTATGTCGCTGAAGCGGAACACAACCATTTCACTATCCCAAAATAAAGTGGTAGCCTCGATCAACCCTTTGTTTGGCTCAATGTCTAGTAGAGAAGGCAAGTTACCTAGGTACTTTCTTACATATTTCTTGTTGCTTGAGGAAAGATCCTCCCACCAATCTAGCAGCAATGGTGGAATGTTACTGACCATACTGAATCTGGGGATCTCGTGCCTCATTTTCTACAAAACAAAAGGGTTAGGCCCTTCTCCCCCACCAGACTCGACTATTTATACATTCATGATTGTCATATTGGCATTTAGTTCTCCAAATTAATGCTTAGAATGTGGTTGTACCCGTTGGGATTATGGAAACCCCAGTGGACTTTTGGATAAGGCTCATCTTAAAGGATTATTATGTGGACAACATATTAATCCGACTAGGTTTGACCATGATGCATGCATAATTTCAATGAGAGTAAGGTTACTATGGGGGTCTAGACTGGTACTCTCAAGCGGACAACTTAAGGGAAAAAGGCACGAAACCGTCGGCTGCACCGCTGATCGACCAGTTTTACCCCAAATAAGCCTTTCCAAATTTAAGGTTAATAAATAGGAAGAGCGTAACCACTCATCAAGTGTTGCTATAGGATTTAATACGCACGAGTGAAATATGATGTGGAGCATGATTTATACAGCAATAAATAGCATGTAGTCAAGTATTTGCACGTAGAAAAATAATAAATGCAGTATTTAAATAATTGAAAGACAATTACAGAAAGAAAACAAAGAGACAAGTTAGTTTCAGGAATAAAAGAATCATAAATGTTTTTAAAAAAATAGACAGTTAAATCCAAATAAGAGGAAAGGGTACGGGATAAGGCATGCTTGGACTAATTCACAAAAGATAAGTTCGTTATGGTAAGAGCCAGTCGCCATACTGTCGCGCCCCTTTTTAGAGAGAAGTCCAGGTTTCGACATTCATGGGGGTAGTAACTCGTTTCCTTTTGGGATTTAGATATTTGAAGAGTCGCCACCTAACAAATTATGGTGTGTTAGGGTACTTAGAGCAATTAACTCTTAGACTAGTTTGCATTACTAGAGATTTAGGGTAAGGGATCGAAATAACCTTGAGGAGAAGGTGTTAGGCATCCCTCGCGGTCCACAATGGTGGGTCCCGGCCGAACTTATACTTATGAATTAGTCCTTTTAATAAATAAATAATTTAAACACATACCTGCAAATAAAGACATGTTTTTGGACATTGTATGAATCAAGAAATGAGACAAAAGGAAAAGACTTTGAACAAGTTGCACATATATAGAGAAAAGTAAAGTTTAAACATCGGGAATTAGGAAAGAGGGATTCCTAGGTTGGTTAGCCTACAGGATCACCCCACACAATGCCCAGTAAACACTCTTCAACGAGGGACTACACGTGACATTAGCGCATAGTCAACATATCCTTACTACCCAATTCCCTCTCCTTGGTCATAGCCTAAAGCATTCTAGTAGCTTTGAAAAATGTCCTATGCATGCACTACCCGTCCCTTTCGTGGCCCTGGAGGTATTTTAGGACCTCTACTTTTGGACAGTTCTATACAAGCCTAAGGTATTTTAAAGGAGAAAAGTCTTAGCATCAACCAAAACAATTAGGACTGCACAAAAACAAGGAACAAGTAATGGCTCACATTTTTACCTCCACAAGCAGAACAAATAAATGCACGTCTCAAATAATTATTTCAGGTATTTAATAAAACTTAGAACATGATGTCTAGGTGAGTAGATACAACATGAATTTGGACCAAGTGGTAAAGACCTATTAGCTTGCCTATTGATTTTAGACCTGTTAAATCTGGGCAGTCTCAAATAACAAAGCGCAGTTTTATAGTTGCAGAATTTTAATCGCCCTATAGCCTTTCCTAAGTGCATAACAGTGACGTCCTAAAAGTATGATATCTATATTGAATAAGAATGCAGTAAAACAGCGAGTAGTTTTTAAACAGGTGACTTGCGATCCTATAGACATGTTTTCTAGCAGTACTAATTTAAAGAAGTGTTTGAAAATTTATTAAAGAAACTGACATATTAATTAATTAAACCAATTCAGATTGAACAAACATGAATTAAACTGATTTATTTAACTAAACTGGTTTTAAGTTTTAAATGCATGATTTCTACTAGAGCTGATTTTAATTTCTATAGGAATGGTATCTAATTATTAAAAGCTGACTTTGAACTTATAGGCATGATTTCTAAGGAGACGAATTGAATACATACTATAATGAAAACTAAACTTCAATTACTTTACACTCTATAGGCATGTTATCTAATTATAAAACTGATTTTAATTCCTATAGGCATGCTATCTAATTATTAAAAGCCATTTAGATCCTATAGGCATGGTCTCTAATATTGTGGAAGTAAAGCAAACATGGCAGACACATTTGAATTAACACAACCCTATAGACATGGTATCTACCCAATTTACCCAATATATATATATAACTACTTACTCTTTTTCACTAATTACCCCAATGTTGTTTACAATAATTATTACAAACCAATGAATTAAATACATAAATAAACAAAAGTTAATCTATAGGGAGCCTGCAGTAGGCTCAAATGACTTCCAAGCCTCCAATAGCCTCAAATGCCAAAGTTCCATAGATAATTTTATGTCCAGGTGTGTCATAGTTCCCTAAGAATCTCAAGGATCCCAAGAAGTACTCACACCTAGACCTTTTCCTCAAATAATAATTGATTTAGGTGCAGTGTGGAAAGGCCAGCTCTGACATGCCAGAGTTCAGAGAGACCTCAAGGGGGTCTCAAGGCGTACACATATAAGAGGGGCAGAACCTAGTATTCTAAAAGAAAGTGGAAGTGCATAACAGTTGAAAGAGCTTAATAGAAAGGTCTTAAGACTAAAAAGAACTTTTGAAAACCATTAGTGCTGAAACAATTTGAGGAAAATATGAATAAAACAATTGGCAATCAGAACCAAGTCATAGAACAAGTTTTAGGAACAACTTTCACACAAAGGGGATAGGGATTGGGAACATGGAGGGTATCTTTTAATGGAGCATACAAACGACAGAACATAGGGAGTTTTGAGGGTTCCACATATGCAGCACAACAGAAACATGCATCACACATCTAGAATTAATTTAAAGGGATTGACTGACTTAGTAGGAATGAAACAGAACAGGCAAAGACTTAAATGAGCATGTTGGGCAAGTATTAACAATGAAGGAATGCAAATTATATAGAAACAGAGTTTAGGAAGGACAATAATTAGTCCAAACAGGCTTAAGTTACCTATGCAGACATGCTAAACAAGACAGCAAACAAGCAAGTAAAGTGGAAACATATTAATCAAATGTTTCAATAGGCAGCATTAGACATGTTTGGACAAGTAGTAAACAGGAACATGAACAGACTTAGGCCATATGGACTGAAGCAGTACGTAAACACATAGGTTTGATTCTTAAAATTTAATCAGAAGCATACCTAGTTAAAGAATGAAAAGCAAAAGATGTGGAAAAGGTAGTATGCAGCTTCCAGCCTTGGCTTGTTGCCGGCTAGAATGACAAAGATCATAAGTAGCAAAGAGAGCAGAAAGAGATCTTTTTAGAGTGTAAAAAGTAGTGGTTTTTTAACTATTGTTCGTTGTCCAGAACTTAAAATAAGAGGGGGTTTATATAGTAATCAAAACTTAACAAATAAGGTAAGAGATCAATTAAGTAGCAAATCAAGGAAGTTTGTGGAATCAATCACATATGTAAATCAGCAAGTCATTCCCTTAATCAAGGGATAATCAAATCAACGATAAAGCATACTAGGTATTTAAGGGGAAAAATCAAGTAAAGCTTGGGTATAAAGTAGGTAATTAGGGGTAAATAAACAAAAGTTTCAGTTAAGGAAACAATCAGTAAGAATCAGTAAAATACAAACAAGGCAAGGGAAAATTAATTAAGGCAAGTAATTCAATCAAATCGAGTAGAGAGGTAAGAATCGGAAGTTTAAGGGAAAGTATTCAAATCAATACAAAAAATAAGGAATTCAGAATAATCAAAGGTTCAATCAAAGAGAAAGTCATGAAAGAGTCAGCAAGTTTAGCATATAAAATAAGGCAAGACATGAATAGTCAGGAATCGACACATAACTTTAACAAAACAAAAAGTTAAACGACACCGATTCAATGAGAAAGATACAGGTCTTGACATGAATAGTCAGGATAAATCATATAGAATCAGTGAAAGGGTTGAACTAAGAAATTCAGTAGAAGCATACTAGGACAAGAAAATCACAAGAAATCACAAGAACCCAAAGCAAGAACACAATCAGATGTACCAGTACTTAGAAACCAAACGAAGAACCCCAAAAAATTAGGTCTTTCAGTACAAGCGAGCTAAGGTTGTAGCAGACTTACAAAACCAGTCAAAAGATATGAGAAGCAGAAGATTAAATACAAAAATCATCAAACATTTTGTAAAAAAAAATTCCGGAAATCCTTGTTTAGGAAAAGATGAAAATCACTTGAAAATCACATGATTCTTGTAAAGAATTTCAAGGTTGTTGTAAAACTCACATGAAACAAGTCTAAATCCTCTCAGATCTGTACAGATCTAAGAGGTTCAGAAAAAGAAATTAGGGTTTTGTAGAGAAGAACACAGGGGTGAAAAAACGTGCTTAGAAAACCATAGATCGTAGTCAATATAGGATAATCTTACTCGGAATCACACTAGAACGGTCTAAAACAAGCGAGAAAGGAACCATAGATGCAAGCCAACTAGCCCTGGTCCCTTGAGGACCCTGGAGATGGCAAGACTAATGTGAGGGAGGCCATTGGAGGCCTGGGGATGGTGAGAGATCATCGTAGACAGCCATGGACGAGGGTTAGTGAGGTTTGATTAGGATTAGGTTCGAGAGCATTTTGAGAGAAGAGAGGGGTTTTAGGGCGGCGAGTAGTGTAGAATGATAAGGTTTGGGGGGTCTTTTGGGTTTATTTTAGGAAGGGTCGTTTGTGGCCGTTGATCCTTACGATCAACGGCCGAGATTAAAGGGTATTGGGGTCGGATCAGGTCTTCAGGGTTTGGGCTGGGTAATTTAATTGGGGATTGGGCTGGTAATTGGGTTAAATTGGGGTTGAAATTGAAAATAAAATAGGCTAGATTTTAAATAGCCACTTTTAATACTATATAATTTATAAGAAATGATAAATGATTTCTAAAAAATACTTTTGTGTATTAAAATGATTTAAAATAGTTGTTTAACATTTTAAAAATATAAAAGACCATTTTATACATAAATAATGTAATTATGCATTAGTAGGGCTGTTATTGCAAAGATGTGCAATTTAGCCTAAAAATATAAATATAATTACAAAATTGCACCAAAAATGTTTAAATATTATTTTGGCATAAATAAAAATTTAGATGACTAAATCACCACAAAGAATAATTTGAACGATAATTATTGGAAATTTTATAAATAAAAAGAGAAGAAATAAATCAATTTGGAGCTTTTAAAAATTATAGAAAAATTATAAAAATGCTTATACATGCTTATAACTACATATGTGCTATTTTGAAAGTATATATATGTATTAAAAAATATATCAGTAAAAATTGGGTATCAACACTCTATATGGACCCAAGCAGGCTCCTAGAGCATGGTATGAACGACTGTCCAAATTCCTGCTTGAACATGGCTACAAGAGTGGTAAAATTGACAGTACTCTATTCCTGAGGGAAAAAGGTAAGAATCTTCTTGTAGTACAAATATATGTTGATGACATAATTTTTGGGCCAACCACTGACAAACTGAGTGAGGACGTTGCCAAATTAATGGGGAGTGAGTTTGAAATGAGTATGATGGGTGAGCTTAACTTTTTCTTAGGCTTACAGATCAAACAAAACCCAAATGGAACCATGATCCATCAGCAGAAATATGCAAAAGATTTGATTAAGAAGTTTAAAACGGATTAATCATAAGAAATAGACACACCCATTGCAACAGCTACTAAATTAGACATAGATGATCTTGGTTCATCTGTTGATCAGAAGTTGTATAGGGGTATGATTGGTTCACTTTTGTATCTTATTGCGAGCAGACCTGACATAGTTTTCAGTGTAGGGCTTTGTGCTCGTTTTCAGGCAAATCCTAAGGAATCTCACTTGACTGTTGTCAAGAGGATACTGAGATATTTGAAAGGCACTACTGATCTTTACTTTTGATACCCTAAAGGTAGTAACTTTAATCTAATGGGATATGTTGATACTGACTATGCAGGTTTCCTTGTGGATAGGAAAAGCACCTCAGGTATGACTCATTTTCTTGGTTCATGTCTGGTCTAAAAAGTAGAATTTGGTAGTCTTATCCACTGTTGAGGCTGAATATGTTGTTGTTGCCTCTTGTTGTGCTCAACTGTTGTGGATCAAACATCAGTTGATAGATTTTGGCATTGAAGTTGGTTGCATCCATATCTTTTGTGATAACACTAGTGCTATAAGTATGACAAAAAACCTAGATCATAAGAGGACTAAGCACATAGATGTTAGACATCACTTCTTAAGGCACAACTATGAGAAATGATTGATTACCATAGAATTTTGTGCTACTGATAAACAAATTGCTGACATCTTTACTAAAGCACTGAGTAGAGAAAGCTTTGAAAGGAAAAGGTTAGAACTAGGGATGATTAAGATCACCTAATGGGACCAGCTAAGAATGCACAATGAAAAAATTGAAAAAAAAATGAATGAAAAAAAATTGACTAGGAAATTTGGAACTTGTGTAAATACCTAGATTAATTTTTACTCAGTTTCATACTATAAATAGTATACTCCTATGACATATGTTGATATGACTCACTGTTCTCTAACAAAATGTTCTCTATTATGGTAATTTTAGGCATGATCAAGAGAATTCTAAATGAAGAACCTGGTTCATCAGTATTGATCATCTGAAAAATGAGGTATGTTTTCTATACTCTATATAATTAGAAATATAAATATTTAAATCATGAGCAGAGTCCTACCTATGTTCAAACACATCAGAAAATCCTATCCGTTTATTTTTTGAACCAGTTCTGTCTCTACTAGAGTTCTCATCACATAAAATGCCTAAAATCTAGTGAAGCTTAACCGTTCATTCAACCTGCAATTTTAGGTTGATTAGACCTCTAATTGACTACTAAAAGCTATTGTTAGTCATTAAATAGGTCTCCTTCAAATACCCATCATCACCTTATGCCACCCTCACTATTCCAAACCGTCAAAAATCTATTTCACTCTCAATTGTTCTCTCTTCCAAAAGCCTAACTCACAAATTCTCTCAAGAAGTCAGTTACAATGTCGAACCCTCAAGATAATCCAGGCACTCCTCCACCACCCTCCCCTTTTGGTTCCTCCACACCACCTCCACCCAGCACAACCACTCAACCAAGGAGAAGGTGAGTAAAAATTCTTGCTCGAAAAATGGTGGCAACTGGTGCACTTTCAAAGAAATTGAATGAAAAATTGAAGTCAAGCCAAGCCCAAGATTCTGAGAACTCAGACGATTCATTCAAATCTGCTAGTGAGGGGGAAGGAACTGGGTCTTCTGAATCTGAGAAGGCTCAAAACTCCTCTTCTAAGGTAAGTTCTGCTTTGACTGAAAATTTAGAAAATAGGTTTGTTTTGGTTAGGTCTGTCAGGAATGTGGAATTGACTAAACTGGGAAGAAGAAGATGTAATAAGAAAAATGAAAAAGAAAAAGAGAGAGAGGGTGTATGTGTTGATGTGAGGGGAAAAGGGAAAGGAGTGGCTGGTTCTTCACCCATTTCTGAAGTGATAGTACCAGCTTTTTTTGGGGTCGAACATGCATCTGTGGAAGAAAGTGAAAAGAAGTCAGGGGGAAGTGGTTCAGAGGAGGCTACTGAAGGGTTGGTTAATCTAAGTTCACAGGCAGATGAACCTGGTTCATCTATTGAAGAGAACCTAGTAGACCTTCTAAAGAAATTAGGTACCAATTATGATCCAAAGAAAAGGAGAACACCAACACCAAAAGCCCCCAGTGCTGCAAAACTTTCCAAGAAACGAAAGGCTTCCTCCAACAATTACTGAAATTCCCTTGCCAAAGGGAAAAGCCACAAGTAGGGTGAAATAAAGAGAGAGAGAACTACAAAAGGCTTTGGTTGAAAGTAAGAAGAAGAGGGTGGATAAGGAAAAGGTAAGGTTGCAGAGTCCTCTGAAGCTGTTGATGTTGAGGAGATGGAACAGGTCCATCAGGAGGACTATACAACAATGGAGGTTCATACCCCCAAGCCCAAAAAGACCAAGACTTCTTCTAAGAAGTCTTCATCTATGTCTAAGGTTGTTGAACCTTCATTGGCCAAGAGGACAAGGTCTGTAGTGAAAAACAAACAAGTTAGAGTTTCTGAAGATGAGGAATGGAGTGGTGAAGACGAAAGTGAGCCTGATGGTGAACAAGACAAGCTGGCCAAGTTTGGCAAAAGAAAAATCTTGAAGGGAAGATTGCTGAAAGACCTAGTGGAACCAGGAATGGTTCGTTTGGTTGATGCCCTAGTTGTTCAGGGCTGGAAGGACATGGTCCTTCAGATGGATGGAAGGCTAGCCAGGAATGAGATCATTGAATTCATGGCAAATGCTGAGGTCAAAGATGGCAGAGTCATCAGCCAAGTAAAAGGAGTTCAAGTGACCTTTGATGCAGAGAAGTTGGGAGATTCTTGACATCCCTGCTGAGGGATATGATGACTACACCAGGCAAAGATGGTCAAGTCTGGATTCCCTTCCTCCTGCCCTTGAAATCAGTAGGATATTATATGATGTTGAAGAAGTAAATGAGGCCAAGTTTGTGCACAAGAGTGAAATGAAGCCACAACACAAAGTCCTCTTTGAGTTTGTCAACAAGTGCCTACTGCCCAGGCTGGAAAAAAGGCATATTGCTAAATGGAGTGCCTTGAAAGTGGAAGGCAAATCAACTGGCCTGCATTCATCATCAAGCTACTGGACAGGGTTATCAATGGCTCCAAGGCCCATGCCACCCCTAATGGATTTATTCTGACTACTATTCTGGATCAATGCAAGGTGCCTCTGAAGAAATGGGAAATGGCCACAAGCAAGGACTACTTTTAAATTTATACTTTGATTGTTTGTGACTATCTAGTCAATGCCATTCCAAATGAATTTGGATCATCCAAGAACACCTATCAACAGTAAAGTTAGGACTTTAGTTCAGGAAAGTGAGGCCAAGGATGCTGAGATAGCTAGGCTGAAGGCTCGCTTAGCAGAGGTTGAATCTGAGAGGGATGCTCTCAGAACTGAGCGTACCAAGGAAAAGGAGAAGAATGATGGGTTTCTTCACAATATGCTAAAACTTCTCCAAGCCCAAAACCAAACCTATATCTCCCCCAAGCCTTGGGAATTCTAGCCTTTATCTCCTAAACCTGTCTAGTACCATCGATGACCCAGATTAGGGATTTCTCTTTCTTTTTGCTCATGTTTTGAATATATTTGCTTTATGTTTGTGGATTGTGGTAGCAACATATCTTCTATCAATGATATCTACTATTTTTGCTCTTGTTGACTGTTACTATTTCCTTGATAGTTTAAATATGTTTGCTTGATCACTGATGATTAATCCATGATTGCAATTGCAGTTGCCCCAGTGGCCATGAGTACTTATTAAAATCTGGGACTCACACTTTGTTTATGCAAATTTTCAATGATGCCAAAAGGGGGAAGAGATATTGTGCTTTACATATTCTGAATATGTGATGTTTATAACCTAATTAACCTGGTCATTGATGATAAGTAAATTTTTCTAAACTTTGTATTGATGAATACGCTGAGTTCTTACAGGGCTTAAGTGAGTGAAAAGCATAGAGTTTGTCATCATCAAAAAGAGGGAATTTGTTGGCCCAAGTAAATGTGAAGTTTCGAAGACTGACAAAAGAACTTAGACATGAACCAGGTCCATCTTGTGAAGCACAGTCATGATCAACCCAAATATGTTAGATGCATGTGAAAGAGATAAATCTAACTTATCAGAAGTAATATCTCCTGATCGTGATCGAAAAGGTTGCATATTAGATAAGGAGAAAGACTCCTTACACAAAGAAAACACAGTTTAGGAAAAGGATAGAGTTAGAGTAAGAGATCAACTAGAACTCTTCCACCATGGAAGAGTAGCATCTGTATCCTAGTCAATTTCTAATCACTAACCCCTTAAATATCAGTGTTGTTCTCTTTTACAGGTAATGCACATAAGCAGAAGTTAAACGTGAATTGAGAGCAAAATAGCAAGGCAATTTTGCAAGCAATTTATGTGTGATTCAAGCGTGCAATCCTGAAGCTACTTGAACCAGATAAAAGAACCAATTCCAAGTGTCTGTCTTTTTATTCTAGTTCAATTGTAGTAGGTGATTTTACATTATACCTTTCAGCTTATTTAGAAGCAATTGTATTAGGTACTTAGAGTTTTCAAGTTAGAGTTAACTTGAAGTTGTCACAACAATTGAGGCGGGGTGCCACAACGGGATTAGAGTTAATCCTAGATTTACAAAAAAGTTTTTGTAAATGCGGTTTTTGGCTTAATGATTTTAGTGGAGAGTTTGGGAAATCTTACTGGAAGGTGGGTCGTGGTTTTTTCACCTTTTGAGCCAGGTGTTTTCCACGTAAAAATCTCTGTGTTCTTTATTTTCTGTACTTATTATTCCGCAATAGTAGTAGTTGGAACACATAGAAGAACCAGGTCCTTCTATAATCAAGTTAAGCGAAAATCGGGTACCACACAAATCATCGCCCCTTGTGTGGTATTGAAGTCCAAAACAACACATACCAATACTTCGGACAAGATCCATGTCCAGGGAAGATCCATCCCTCAATATCATCAACTACTGCGCTCATTGGGGGTGTAAAGACTCCGGAGGGGCTTCTCTGAGCCCAAGCGCTATATCAATGCCAGCAAAGGCATGATAAATATCATTGTTGTGGCGTGCAGCCCGATCCCATACTGTCAATTAATATTCGGCCCTCGGCCTCACTCAGTCAATACTCTCCAGTCTCGCACACAACGGCTAAGATGTCATGATACAAGCCCGAACAATGATATGATATGTCAAATAGCAATAATCGAGACTGAGGCATGATATAATATGCATGAATAGGACTGAGTATAGAATATACATAAAACTAATGACATGACAGAAAGAAACAACCTCTCGGGTCTCAACAATATCGGCATGAAGCCTTAACAAGATATTTAGCATGATTTGCAGCTTATCAACTTAATCATATGATTACAATACAATATCAACATAAAAGAGCGCTAAGCGGTGCCATGGAATGATCCAGGCCGCATTTCTCATGGTGACACCCACACGCCCGTCACTTGGCATTGTGTCACCTCAATAGTAATCATAGAACACATAGTTCGAGATTTCGAACCCTCAAAACCAAGTTTGGAAGTGTTACTTACCTCAAGCCAAGCCAAATCCTAGCCAGCGACACCTTTTCCTCTCGATTCGGCCTCTAAATGCCCCAAATCTATCCAAAATCAGTATATAACCATCTAAATATGCTAAGGGAACAAAACCCACTCGAAAATAATCAAATTACATTAAATCCTGAAAATGGTCAAAACCCGACCGCTGGGCTCATGCCTCGGATTCCTATAAAAGTCATAAAACTAGAATCCTCACACTCTCAATAGTTCAATACATACCAAGAATACCAAAATCCGACCACAAATGATCCCTCAAATCCCTAGATTAAGGTGTCCAATTTCCAAGCCCTAACTCCCACATTTTTGGCTTCAAATCCCCCAAATTTCATGTTTAATTAGGTAGAAATCACAATAGGATTCAGTATTAAGTCCATAAATCTTACCTCCAAGAAGTTCTCTTTGATTCCCTCTTCAATCTCCCTCAAGAAGATCCAAAACCGAGTCAAAAATCGCGAAAATGGGTCTTTTAAATATTCTACCCAGCTTTTAAAATTCCTTAATCGTGATCACGGAAAATCCATCGCGATCGCAAAGCACAAACTTCGCTGGCCCACATTTTACCTTACGCGATCGCATAACGCACCTCGCGTTCGTGATGCTTACTCGCCCAAACTCACGCAATCGCATAGAGAAATCGCCTTCACTGCATACCTGCTTACCTACTTTTACGCGAACGCGACCCTGGCCACGCGTTCGTGATTCATTACTTGAGCATCTCACGCGATCGCAGCTCCAACTTCGTGATCGCAAAGAACAAACTTGGATGCCCCCTACACATGCTCTACGCAATCGCAAGCCTCCTCACGTGATTGTGAAGAAGAAAAACCTGCAACAGAGCTGAAGCAAAAATCTGCAACTTTCCAACATGCAATTTGATTCGTTTAACCACCCGAAACTCACCCGAGGCCCTCGGGACCTCAACCAAACATGACAACATATCCCATAACCTCATTCAAACTTGTTCCAACCTTCAGAACGCTCAAAACAACATCAAAACACCAAATTTACCTCGGATTCAAGCCTAAGAATTCCAAAAACTTCTAAATTCCACTTTCGATCAAAAAGTCTATCAAACCTCGTCCGAATGACCTGAATTTTTGCACACATGTCACAAGTGACACAACGGATCTACTCCAACTTCTGAAATTCCATTCCGACCCTTATATCAAAATCTTACCTATCAACCGGAAAACGCCAAAATACCAATTTCGCCAATTCAAGCCTAAATCTACTCCGGACCTCCAAAACACATTCTGATCACGCTCCTAAGTCCCAAATAACCTCCCAAAGCTATCCGAACCATCAGAATTCACATCGAGCCCTTTTTCACATAAGTCAAAATCTGGTTGACTTTTCCAGTTTAAGCTTACTCAAAAGAGACTAAGTGTCTCAAACTTTACCAAAACCTCTCCGAACCCGAACCAATCAACCTAATCATATATAATTCTGCTGAACAAAATAATAAGAAGTAGAAATGGGGGGGAACAGAGTGGTAACTCATGAAACGGCCGGCCGGGTCATTACATCCTCCCTCTCTTAAATAAACGTTCGTCCTCGAACGGGTCAAGAAACATACCTGAAGCCTCAAATAGGTGAGGATATCTTCTCCGCATCTCTCGCTCGGTCTCCTAGGTAGCCTCCTCCATGGGCCGACCTCTCCACTACACTTTCACTGAAGCTATATCCTTTGACCTCAACTTGCAAACCTGACACTCCAAAATAGCCACCGGCTCCACATCATAAGTCAAATCACCATCCAACTGAACCGTACTGAAATCCAAAACATGAGGCGGGCCGTCAATGTACTTCCGAAGCATAGAAATATGAAATACCGGATGCACACTCGATAAGCTAGGTGGCAAAGCAAGCTCATAAGTCACCTCCCCAATCCTCCAAAGCACCTCAAAAGGCCCAATGAACCGAGGACTCAATTTACCCTTCTTCCCAAATCTCATAACACCCTTCATGGGTGGAACCTTTAGAAGAACCTTCTCCCCAACCATGTAGGACACATCCTAAACCTTCATGTCAGCATAACTCTTTTGTCTCGACTGCGTTGTATGAAACCTCTCCTAAATCACCTTCACCTTGTCTAAAGAATCCTACACCAAGTCTGTACCCAATAGTCTAGCCTCGCCCGGCTCAAACCAACCAACTGGAGATCTACATCGTCTCCCATACAAAGCCTCATATAGAGGCATCTGAATACTCGACTGGTAACTGTTGTTAAAATCAAACTATGCGAGTGGTAGAAACTGATCTTATGAACCTCCAAAATCAATGACACAAGCACACAACATGTCCTCCAATATCTGAATAGTGCGCTCGGACTGCCCGTCCTTTTGAGGGTGAAAGGTTGTGCTCAACTCAACCTGAGTACCCAACTCTCGCTGTATAGACCTCCAAAACTTTGAAGTAAACTGAGTGCCTCTATCTGAAATGATGGAAACTGGGACACCATGCAACCGAACAACCTCTCGAATATAAATCTCTGCCAACCGCTCTGAAGAATAGGTAGTACACGCAGGAATGAAGTGCTCAAACTTGGTCAGCCGATCCACAATCACCCAAATAGCATCGAACTTCTTCAAAATCCATGGGAGCCCAACTACAAAGTCCATGGTAATTCGCTCCCACTTCTACTCTAGAATATCTATCTGCTGAAGCATGCCACCCGGTCTCTGATGCTCATATTTCACCTTTTGATAATTGAGACACCGAGCTACAAATTCTACAATATCCTTCTTCATTCTCCTCCACCAATAATGTTGTCTCAGATCTTGATACATCTTTGCAGCACCCGATGAATAGAATACCGCGAGCTATGAGCCTCCTCTAGAATCAACTTCCGAAGCCCATCTACATTGGGCACGCATATCCGGCCCTGCATCCTCAATACCCCATCATCACCAATAGTCACATCTCTGGCATCATTGTGTTGAACTCTGTCCCTAAGAACAAGCAAATGAGGATCATCATACTGACGCTCTCTGATGCGATCAAATAAGGAAGACCGAGAAATCACACAAGCCAATACCCAACTGGGCTTCGAAATATCTAACCTCATGAACCGATTGGCCAAGGCCTGAACATCAACTACAAGAGGTCTCTCCCCAACTAGAATATACGTCAAACTCCCCATACTCACCGCCTTCCTACTCAAGGCATCGGCCACCACATTGGTCTTCCCCTGATGGTACAAAATAGTGATATCATAGTCCTTTAGCATCTCCAACCAACTCCGCTGCCTCAAATTGAGATCCTTCTGTTTAAACAAGTATTGGAGGCTATAATGATCAGTAAACACCTCACAAGGCACACCATATAGATAATGCCTCCAAATCATCAACGCATGAACAATGGCAGCCAACTCCAAATCATGAACAGTGTAGTTCTTTTCATAGGGCTTCAACTGACGAGAAGCATAAGTAATAACTCTACCCTTCTGAATTAACACACACCTGATAACAACTCTCGAAGCATCACAATACACGGTATATGAACCTGAAGCTGATGGCAAAACTAATATTGGAGTTGTGGTCAAGGCAGTCTTAAGCTTCTGAAAGCTCGCCTTACACTCATCCGACCACATGAATGGAGCACCCTTCTGAGTCAACTTGGTCAAGGGTGATGCGATAGATGAAAATCTCTGAACAAACCGGCGGTAATAACCCGCCAAACCAAGAAAGCGCGAATCTTTGTGGATGAGCACGATCTGGGCCAACTCTAAACAACCTCTATCTTCTTCGAATCAACCTGAATACCCTCACTGGACACCAAGTGCCCCAAGAAAGCCACTGAACTGAGCCAAAATCAAATTTGGAGAACTTTTCATAAAGCTTCTCCTTCCTCAATCTCTATAACACAACTCTCAAATGCTCCGCGTGCTCCTCCTAACTACGCGAGTACACCAGAATATCATCAATGAAAACTATGACAAACGAGTCGAGATAAGGCCGAAACACATTGTTCATCAAATGCATGAACACTGCTGGGGCATTGGTCAGCCCAAAAGACATCACAAGGAACTCATAATGACCGTATCTGGTCCTGCAAGCTATGTTAAGAATATCCGAGTCCCTAATCTTCAGCTGGTGATACCCTAAACGAAGATCAATCTTGGAGAACACCCTCGCTCCTTGAAGCTGGTCAAACAAATGATCAATGCGAGGCAGAGGATACTTGTTCTTAATTGTAACCTTGTTCAACTGCCTATAATCAATGCACATCCTCATAGTTTCATCCTTCTTCTTCACAAATAGAACAGGAGCACCCAACGGTGAAACACTGGGCCGAATAAACCCCTTATCAAGGAGTTCCTGAAACTGCTCCTTTAACTCCTTCAACTCCGCTAGTGCCATATGATACGGTGGAATAGAAATGGGCTGAGTGACTGGCACCAGATCAATACCAAAATCAATATCCCTATCTGGTGGCATACCCGGCAGGTCTGCAGGAAACACATTGGGAAAATCGCTCACAACTGGAACAGAATCAATGTTGGGAGTCTCTGCACTGATATCCCTCACAAATGCTAAGTATGAAAGACAACCCTTCCCAACCATCCGCTGGGCCTTTAGAAATGAAATCACCCTACTGGGAACATAATTAGTTGAACCTCGCCACTCAATCCGTGGCAACCCCGGCATAGCCAATGTCACTGTCTTACCATGACAGTCCAAAATAGCGCGACACAAAGATACCAATCCATGCCCAATATCACATCAAAATCAACCATACTAAGCAACAAGAGATCGACTCGGGTATCCAAAACCCCAATAGTCACTACACACGACCGATATACATGATCCATAATAATAGTATCACCCACCAAAGTAGATACATGAACAGATGAAATAAGAGACTCACGGGGCATATCCAAATAATGGGCAAAATATGATGACACATAAGAATAGGTGGAACCGGGATCAAATAATACAGAGGCATATCTGTGGCAGACTAAGATAATACCTGTAATCACAACATTTGAAGCAATAGCATCTGGTCTGGATGGGATGGCATAGAAACGGGCCTGACCACCACCTAATCGACCTCCCCCTCTAGGGGGACCCCTAGCTGACTGACCTTTACCCCGAGCTGACTGAGCCGATGGGGAAGTAACTAGTGCTAAAGCTGAAGGCTGACTCCTCTGCTGGGATGAACCTTCGATAAGACGGGGAAAGAACCTCTTGATATGACCCAAATCTCCACACTCGAAGCAACCCCTCATAGCAAGTGGCGGGGGGGACTAAAGGGATCCTCGGGCACCGGGATGCCCACTAGAAAAACCTGGCATAGATGAGCCCTGAACTGATGGTGCCTGAGTCGAACTCTGAGTTGGAAGGGCACTAAGAGATGAGTGACCCTGATGTGAACTGTGAGAACCATGGCCAGATGACCCACCACGGTGACCTGAATGGGCTGGCTGAGCATGCCTGAATGAACGGCCTGTGCCATGCTGAAACTGGCCTCCCGAAGAAGAACCCCCAAAACTACCAGATCCTTGAGGCCTCTTAGCCTCCCTCTCCTATCACTCCTGGCGACGAATTGACTCAATGTCTCTAGCAATGTCAACCACCTCCTCATAAGAAGCGCCAGATACTCTCTCTATTTAGAAAAAATCGTAGCTGATAGTTGAGGCCATCAACAAACCTACTGATCCTTGCCCTGTCCGTGAGAACTAGCCAAATAGCATGACATGACAACTCGGAGAAACTCATCTCATAATGCGTCACGGACAGGCTCTCCTGACGCAGTTGCTCGAACTCTCTACGTAGCTCCTCCCTACGGGAATGCCTACATATTTCTCTAGGAAGAGAATGGAGAATTGATTCCAGGTAAGGGGCGGTGCACAACAGTCCTACGCCTCTCATAAGCCTCTCACCAAGTGAAGGCAGCCTAAGAAATCTGAAAAGTAGTAAATAATACCCCACTAGTCTCCAGAATACCTGTTGTACGCAACATCCTCTGACACTTATCCAAGAAACCCTAACATCCTCGCCCTCTGCACCACTAAAAGTCGGAGGCTGAAGTCTACCAAACCTCTCCAATCGACGCTGCTCATCATTAGGCATAGCTGGAACCACAAAATCCTAAGCAGGTGCAACCGGCTGGGCTAGTGGTGCCTCCAGTGTCTGGAGTCCCTAAACAACCTACTCGGGTGTACGGGCGGCAGTAGTCTGAGTGCCTCCCTCGGCCTGATAAGTGGTTGCTGTAGAAACTGCGACTGCCTGAGCAAGACTCAAGACTGGTGTAACCAGTCAGAATCTGAGCCAAAGTTTCCTGGAGACCCGGAATAACAATAGGCACACTCGGTGCCTGAGGTGGTGCTGCTGGAGCATCCCTAGCTAGAGCCTGATCATGAACTGGGGCGACGGGTGGATCTGCAAGTGTTGCCCTAGTTGTTGTACGGGCCACACCCCTGCCTCTACCATGGCCTCGACCGCGTCCTTGACCTCTAGCCGCCCCAACTAGAGGTACTGGTGGTCGTCCATCCTGACCAGTAGCACATGTCCTCACCATCTGTGAGAGAATAGAATAACATAAGTTTAGTACTCGGATCAACAAGTTCGCACGATAAGAATTCAAGAATATGAAGTTTTTCCTAAAGGTTCTGCAGCCTCCCGAGGATAAATACAGATGTCTCCGTACCAATCCGCGAGACTCTACTAAACCTGCTCATGGCCTGTGAGACCTATGTAACCTAGGCTCTAATACCAACATGTCACGACCCAAAATCTAACCACGTCGTGATGGCACCTATCATGATACTAGGCCAGCCACTTAATTCCAAACTTTTCATTTTTTTCAAATAAAACTTAAAGAAAGTCATAGTTTTAACATAAGTTCAAGAAGATAAAAGTAGAAATCCAAAATCCAGCGGAAATAAATACATAATCCCGATCTCGAGTGACACTAAGTTATGAGCAACATACTACAACTGTGTAGAAACAAAATACTACATAGACTGAGAATGTCTGAAAATAAATACTATAAGCAAGATAAGGAAGAAGAAGGCGGAACTGCGGTCTCCAAGCAGCTACCTCGCAATCTCCACAGAAGTCCTCTACTGGCAAGATCAGCAACCGCTACCGTGCCTCGAATACCTGGATCTGCACACAGGGGTGCATGGAGTAACGTGAGTACACCAACTCAGTAAGTAACAAGTCCAAACTATGGACTGATGGTAGTGACGAACCAAACCCTATATGGGTTGCAACAGATAATTGTACAGAAAAGTAGACATGCTTATAGTTCATGTATTTTCTCAGAAATAACCAAACATAGTATGAACAATACAGAGTATAAAGCTCAGAAAACTCTAAGTACCAATGCACAGATAGCATGATCAATGTCACGTATGATACCTCCACTCACAGTGCTCAACCACTCGGTACTGTATATGGCCCATTCGGCCCAGAGAAGATCCATCCCGGAATATATATACATCACTGACTATAAGTCACCCAGTACCAAGGAAAACAGGCCAATCCAGCCTCATGGAGAAGATCCATCTCCATACCAATACTTCGGACAAGATCCATGTCCAGGGAAGATCCATCCGTCAATATCATCGTCTACGCTTACTGGGGGTGTAAAAACTCTGGAGGGGCTTCTTTGAGCCCAAGCGCTATATCAATGCCAGCGAAGGCATGATCAATATCATTGCTGCGGCGTGCAGCCCGATCCCATATTCTTACGGTGCACGCCCACACGTCCGTCACTTGGCATAGTGTCACCTTCATAATAATCATAGAACACATCGTTCGGGGTTTCCAACACACAGAATCGATACTGAGGCATAATATAATATGCAGGAATAAACTGAGTATAGTATACATGAAACTAATGACATGACAGCAATAAATGACCTCTCGGGTCTCAACAATATCGGCATGAAGCCTTAACATGATATTTAGCATGATTTGCAGCTTATCAACTTAATCACATGATTACAACACAATATCAACATAAAAGAGCAGCTAAGCGGTGCCATGGAATGATCCAGGCCGTATTTCTCACGATGCACACCCACACGCCTATCACTTGGCATTGCATTACCTCAATAGTAATCATAGAACACATAGTTTGGGGTTTCGAACCCTCAGAACCACGTTTGGAAGCATTACTTACCTCAAGCCAAGCCAAATCCTAGCCAGCGATGCCTTTTCCTCTCGATTTGGCCTCCAAATGCCCCGAATCTATCCAAAATCAGTATATAACCATCAAAATATGCTAAGGGAACAAAGTCCACTCGAAAATAATCAAATTACATCAAATCCAGAATTGGTCAAAACTCGACCCCCGGGCCCATGCCTCGGATTCCGATAAAAATTACACAACTAGATTCCTCACACTCTCATGAGTTCATACATACCAAGAATACTAAAATCCGACCACAAATGATCCCTCAAATTCCTAGTTAAGGTCTCCAATTTCCAAGCCCTTACTCCCACATTTTAGGCTTCAAATCCCCCAAATTTCATGTTTAATTAGGTAGAAATCACAATAGGATTGAGTATTAAGTCTATAAATCTTACCTCCAAGAAATTCTCTTTGATTCCCTCTTCAATCTCCCTCAAGAAGCTCCAAAACCGAGTTAAAAATGGTGGACTTAGACCAAAAATCGGGTAAATGGGTCTTTTAAACATTTTGCCCATCTTTTAAAAATCCTTAATCGCGATAGCGGAAAATCCATCGCGATCGCGAAGCACAAACTTCGTTGGACCACATTTTACCTTACACGATCGCATAACTCACCTCGTGTTTGCAAAGCTTACATGCCAAAACTCACGCAATCGCATCTCGCCTCACGCGATCGCATAGAGCAATCCCCTCCACTGCACACCCGCTTATCTACTTCTACGCGAACGTGACCCTGTCCACGCATTCGCGATTCATTACCTGAGCATCTCACGTGATCGTAGCTCCAACTTCGTGATCGTGAAGAACAAACCTGGATTCCCCTTACACATGCTCTACGTGATCGCGATCCTCCTCACGCCATCGCGAAGAAGAAAAACCTGCAACAGAACAGAAGCAAAAAAATGCAACTTTCCAACATGCAATTTGATTCGTTTAACCACCCAAAGCTCATTCGAGGCCCTCAGGACCTCAACCATACATGCCAACATATCCCATAACCGCATTCAAACTTGTTCCAACCTTCGGAATGCTCAAAACAACATCAAAACACCAAATTTACATCGGATTCAAGCCTAAGAATTCCAAAAACTTCCAAATTCCGCTTTTGATCAAAAAGTCTATCAAACCTCGTCCGAATGACCTAAAATTTTGCACACACGCCACAAATGACACAACGGACCTACTCCAACTTTCGGAATTCCATTCCGACCCCTATATCAGAATCTCACCTATCAACCGGAAAACGCCAAAATTCCAATTTCGCCAATTAAAGCCTAAATCTACTCCGGACCTCCAAAACACATTCCGATCACGCTCCTAAGTCCCAAATCACCTCCCGAAGCTATCCGACCCATCGGAATTCACATTCGAGCCCTTTTTCATATAAGTCAACATCCAGTTGACTTTTCCAACTTAAGCTTACTCAGAAGAGACTAAGTGTATCAAACCTTACCAAAACCTCTTCGAACCCGAACCAATCAACCCGATGACATATAATACCGCTGAACAAAACAATAAGAAGGAGAAATGGGGGGGAAACAGAGCGGTAACTCGTGAAATGATCGGCCGGGTCGTTACAAAAAAATACAACTACTCTGAAAAGAGACTTTGTTGGATGCGGGTCGTCTCGAGAGATGGAGCTCACCTAAGTCTCCGTATCAACCATGTTGCTGCGCCCATTAGGCCCTAGACATACAGGTGCCTGTGCAACAAAAATGCACAACAAGTGTAGCATTATTACAAAAACAACGCGTGCTCTGTAAGTATCCAGTCTAATCTCGAAAAAGTAGTAACGAGAGGTCGACTCTGACACTTACTATGGCCATCAATAATATAATTAGTCGTGGATTTATTAAAAACGACAGTAAACTCAAGGAAATCATGAAGCAAGTAAATAATTCTTTTGATAATAAGAGGTTTCCAAATTCATATTTCATCATTTATCAATTTATCGCAGACCAGTGAAGCAATATCATTATTTATAAATTTCAGGGCAAGCAATACAAGCATGCGCAAATCATGCCGAGGTCGTACGGCCCGTCCAACGTAATATTTAAACTATGCACTGCCAGAGGGTCGAATGGCGCGAACCGTAGATGTATCTATTTAATCTACCAAGGCGTTCGGCCCCGTTCCACAAAAGATAAACACATTCAAACAGTTAATCAAGAATTCATCAAAGGACAATTATCCAAGGAAATGGAAATTCCTCTTTTATTAGTCAAGAAAATGTTTTTTAGTTTTAGAAGTTTATTTACCAAGTTCGATATTATTTAAGCATTTTAAATTGACAATCATGTTGCAAATTTTACAAGTAAAACATGCTTTTGGGTCCTATACTTAAGCATAACAGTAGCTACGTACGGATTCTCGTCACCTCGTGCGTACGTAGCCCCCACAAATAGGAGCACATATTAAAATATTTCACTTAGGGGGTTAATTTCCTCTTACAAGGTTAGAAAGAGACTTACCTCGCTCCGAAGTTCCATAACAGACTTCTAAGCCCTTCAAACAACTTAAATCGATGTCCAACGCTCCAAAACTAGCCAATAATTATGCAAACCCACTAACATACGCTCAAATACTCATTATAATCCAATTTATAACAATTTCTCACCCCGATCGAAAAGTCGATAAAAATCGCTGCTTCCGAAATTTTTTGAAGATAGACTTTACCCATAGCCCCACGAACTCAGATATATAATTTATTCTAAATTCCATGTCCAATTTCGTGGTCAAAATCTAAAAATACCAATTTTTAGGTCTTCTATCAAAACCCACAATTTCTACTAATTTCCATATTCCAATCCATGTATAATTCATGTATTTAACTCACAAATGGAAAGAAATCACTTACTTGGTGATGGTAACGAAGAAGCTCTTCCAAAATCGCCCTAAGCTCGACTCCCATGAAAGATTTTGAGATAAAATGAGCCAAAATGCATTTTTAAAACAACTCACTGCCCAGTCCGACCCTTCTTCGCGAATGCGGCACAGCCCTCGCGCCCAGAATTCTCACTTCGCGTTTGCTACCCTTTGATCGCGTTCATGAAGGTTTGCTGACCTGCTCCTTCGCGTTCATGTTCCCTTCTATACGTTCGCATAGGCCAAATGGCCTTAGGCCTAGCTCCCTCCTTTCTTCTTCGCATTCGCGGATGGGCCTCTGCGTTCGCGAGGCACTGCCAGGCCCACCTACGCGTTCGCAGGCCCCTCACCGCGTTCGTGTAGGGAAAAAATCACTAGCCCAGAAACTCTCCTATGCGAACGCGTCTCTTCCCTCGCGTTCGCGTAAGACAAAACCAGCACCAGCAAACCAGCAGCAGCTTATCATCCAAAATCGATCTGAAACCACCCCGAAACACACCCGAGGCCCCCGGGACCCCATCCAATCACACAACCTAGTCCCATAACATCACACGGACCTGCTCGAGGCCTCAAATCACATCAAACAACGCTAAAACCATGAATCACACTCCAATTCAAGGTTAATGAACTTTAGAATTTCAAACTTCTACATTCGATGCCGAAACCTAAAATATCACATCTGATTGACCTCAAATTTTGCACACAAGTCATATTCGATATTACAGACCTACTCCAACTTCCAGAAATGGAATCTGACCCTGATATCAAAAAGTTCACCTCCGGTCAAACTTCTCAATGTTTAAATTTCTAACTTTAGCCAAATGACTCCAAAATGACCTGCGGACCTCCAAATCCACTTCCGGACGTGCTCCCAATATCAGAATCACATAGGAGCTATTCCCAGACTCAGAATCCCAAACGGGCATCTATAACACAGAAATTCACTACAACCCAAATTTATGAAATTCTTCCCAAAATGCTAATTTCCACAATAAGTGCTGAAATGCTCCTGGTTCATCCAAAACCCAATCCAGACATACGCCCAAGTCCGAAATAATCATACGAACCTGTTGGAATCTTCAAATCCCGATACCAAGGTCGTTTATTAAAATCAACCCTTAGTCAGATTCTTCCTATTTTAAGCTTCTGAAATGAGAATTCTCTTTCCAAATCAACTCCAAACTCCTCGAATTTCAATTTCGACTACGCGTACAAGTCATACTACCTGAAGTGAAGCTTCTCATAGCCTCATATCGCTGAACGACCGCTAGATCGCAAAACTACCGGTCGGGTTGTTACATTCTCTCCCACTTAAACATACGTTCATCCTCTAACGTGCTAAGAACTGTGTTGGAGTTGTCTGAAATCACTATTTAACACCTCGTGCACCTTCCCGTGTTACCATAACTCAGTCGAGCACATTAGCTCGAGCTACTCTAAAGAGATTCTCTTTTATTTAGGCAAATAAGCCTTGGATCCCAATTCCAACATCCGGAATTCTCTGCCAAACCTGTTTCCAACATACGAACACCGTATCAATCACTACATGATGTACCAGACCATGACTGTATACCGTTGCTGAATTCACACTATGCACCACATCATTCACAGGACCATAATAACATTCTCTTATCATAACAGCCTACATTCCTCGAATCTGATGCTCACAATGCACCCCATGACATATACAAGTCTTGTTCCAATTCTTGTAATACCGCCATGACAGAAGAGACATGCAGAAATTCATAACCAATTGCCAAGTCAACAAATCATTGAATCTCTCCTCTTGACTAGAATCTTCACCTCATTGAGAACCAAGTAATGGTATTTGCTCTCTAATATACTTCATATAATCTGATCGCACTGATCCCAGATCCAATAATCTTGTCTCAACCAGTATAAGTTGTTCAGGCAATAAGCCACCCAGGCGCTGCCTAGAAGTCTCATGTGATGCCACAATATGCCAATAAGTTACAAACTCAAACGTGATACATAAGGAAAACAAACTCTGGAAGAGACCACTCAACCCACATAACTATTTAGATCACCGAGAAGGTGTTATGAACCTTCCTCAGAAAATGGGAAACCAAACACACAGAAACAAATATAGGGGACTGTACTCAACATCACACTATTGCGGCGTGCAACCCAATCCAAACAATATTCCCATGGTGGCGTGCCACCCGATCCACACATAAAATCTACATAAAGAGATACTTACTGAGCTAGAATGCTCCTTACTGCAAGATACTCGAATATCGGCCACAAGCATGCTAAGTGCATAATACTATCCCCGGGGATACAGATAGCGCCATACACTACAAAACTCAAGCACATATAAGGTGTGATATATGACCTGAATCTCGAGAGCCATCCTGCTCACATAACGCCATCGCTATGCAGAATCTCAACACATATGAAATTTATCAAGCCGTTTCACAACTCACACGGCACAATGTAGTATTACATGAAATAGCCAATGACGAAACGACATCCAACATCTGAATACTCCCCCATAAGGAGCGATATGCTGAAATGAACACATCCAGCTTGATATAGAGCCCACATTCATATTTAAATTCATCCACAGACCTCAAGCCCATTCTGATCGCACTGCACTAGGCAAATAACCTTTCAAGGATCCATAATAACCCATTTTTCCCATAACACACAAGAACAGCCATCATAATCAGAACAAACTCCTACAGTCCACAACCAAATGAACCGAGCGCCCTCTAGGCATAAATTCTCAAATTAGTGATATTACCACAACCTCCATACTTGGTTTAAATCTTTAATCAATCAAGTGACTACATGTCACACTTATACAATCTTCACGTGAGATACGCTCAGGAATCCGCAAATCAATACACAAGGCCTCTTACACATGACAATCGACCCTAGGTGACGGTGAGAACAATACCAGCTTACTTTAAACATTTAAACCCTTTCCTGCTCATCCGAGCTCGTGACATCCTTGTCACTACCAAACAATGACATTAATCCTTAACTTTCAAATTTCATGCCACTCACTGCACCTATCTTACCGATACGCGAGAACCCAAGAATTTCATCATAACTCCTAAACCACTAATAGGATACACACTTCACTACGAGGAAACCTTTCACTTACTCGTTTCAGGAGAATCACTACAACACAAGACTAAATTCTCATAAACGTAGAACACACAAATCCTCAAGTAGTGTTCTAAACCACCACAACCCTTCCGGATCCAACTACACATGGCATGCCATAACACTTGAGTACATCCAATAAAACCAATTACGGTGGTCGTCAAGCCTCACACATACTGTCACAAATCACATGCATAATTTAATCACACTGAAGGAACTGATCACTGCCACCATTATGACAATTCAACCATGGCTAACCGATCTGATTTCTTCTGACCGATTCTTAACTTGGCTTAGAAATAATAATAACTCCATTTAACCTATAACGAACTCAATCTGCACTCATCATGAGTGGCCTTGTATCACGAGACCATGTTGTCTCAACTCCCACGAACCATCTCATACCCTTCTTGTGCACATATTTGCGTTTTTAACTAGTACACTCATTCTGATAATTTCTTCATGCATCCGAAGTCATTTGTCCTCAATCCTCCAAATGCCACACTACAAGCCTAAGATAACATAGAACACTCCAAGCCCTTTCTTTATACTCCGCTGCAAAAGCTCGACACTCAACCATATTATGGACTTGAAATCCCCATACACCACACTTCAACTTTTGAATCCCCTAGGACCATTGTTGAGAGTCACCCACTCTGACTTGGTCTTGAATATAATCAAACTCCAAGGCTTTTCTAGCACATGAACACCCTCTCAAAGAAGCACTGAGCTGAATCACTTTCCTTGTAAATCACCTCTATACGAAGCATAAATCTTGAACTTTCCCAAAGCCTGAAGACGAATTAATAAGGTCAATTATAGCACACATTCCTCAAATCCTTTGCTCCAATCACCACTGATGTTTTCTTTCCTTAGTCGTAATAACCCATCTATATGTCGATCACCATAAACCACACAAGTAGATAACCATACAATCCAATCATAAGCGGTGGGACTCTCCCACTTAGCTTGAAGCTACCATTGCATAAACCTGAAACCCACGAAGATTCTTCCTTCGTTGTGGACATGATCTTTCACAATCAACCCGCAAAACTCCTCAAAATCTTCCTGTTACCTATTTCATGAACACTGTGAATCACTAGCTACGTTTACATATTCAACCTCTAGCCAGATAGCCAGTAGAATTCTTCATAGAAGCTCCATCAACCACGCGACCGCTGACCTACTCACAGGAGATAATCCACCTATGGAAATTACATGCCGACATTTTCCAATGTCATTGCACTAGGTGCAATGACTACGGAACCAATAAACCATCCCGGGTCCATGCCTATTCACCAGTTGTACAAACCTATTCACTCCCTATTGACATCAGTTAAAGGTGCGACGACATATTCGAATCCAAAGCCATGTTGTATCCAATCTCCCCCATATAACAGCTAATATTCCAAATTGAGTCTGTAGACCTAGTCACCGTCCACCATGAATCCCAAATCTCTCTACACATTTCTCAAGGCGTGTAATCATCCTACCACAGAACCCATATGTACTCCTCCACTCTCCCACTTTGGTCAAACTCAACCTTTAAGCAACTACTCGACTCCTACTTCTCACACTTGGCCTTCTAAAAGTTTAACCACTGCAAGACACCCCCCACATGTCCTTCCTCATCCTTTGTTGTCCAGTTATTGCCTTAAATCAAAATCCATCTCTGTAGCACTTGAACTAACAGGTCATCACCAGCTCTAAACCCTTCCGAAAATCATCTTTCTCGAGCCATCAATACTAGGAACGCCGATTCGATCCTAAACCACAGCACACTGCGATCTCTGACAGCCGCTTCTCCCGCACCTTTCATAATACTCTATTTCATAGGCGAATTGAAGAGAACCATAACACCGGCGAACTTAACACTTTATATTCAGTCAAAGATGATGACACCATATCATAGATGAAGATTCCACCATGCTCGAAAATACCAAGTATCGTTACTCCATCAACCCCAACCTGAAGACTCATAGTCCGGTTGCCCTTTCTCTGTCGGATATAAAATACTGAATCTCTGAATCTGGCACTAAGTAAACATCCTTCCAAGTCATTCACTACTTCGATGCACAAACAAGCATCCTATCATTACACCACACTGTGCGATAGCAATGCACGAATCGTCATAACAATCAATGCCAAATCTCAAAACATAAGGTAATACTGATATTGATAGAATGGCCTTCCGCAAGGCGACGGCAACGGCCCAATCAAAACGCAGGGAGAAACATCCTGCACCACGTCTGTAGTACCATTGTGATTCCTCAATTCTCGATTTATAACCAGCGTTTCACGTCGCATAAGATTAAATGGGAAGGAAATAAAGCACACGCCTCTGAGGAATCAAATCGCACGATAAGGAATCAAGAAGGGAAATGCTCCTAATAGCCCTGTAGCCTCTCGAAGATAAGTACAGACGTCTTCGTACCGATCTGCAAGACTCTACTAGACGTGCTCATGTCGTGAGACCTAAGTGACCTAGTGCTCCGATACCATGTTGCCATGACCCAAAATTCAATAAAGGTCGTGATAGTGCCAGACACAGCTATCAGGCAAGCCAACCATAATTACTCAATTTAGTCCTCGTTTTAGTATTTTTAAAATCACAATTTTTCTTCAATTCAGTAGTAAAAAGATAAAATTTCATGATGGATAATATTATTTTCAAACATGTCAATAATAAATAATTTATAATCATCCCAGAATCCAGTGTCACATGTGCATGAGCATCAACTAGGAAGAATAAAATGAATACAGTATTTGTCCGGAATACAATTTGGACAGGAATAGAAAATACAACTACTCTGAAGGAGACTCTGTTGGTTGCGGGTTGTCTCGAGAGATGCAGCTCACCTAAGTTTCCATATCAACCATGCTGCTGCACCCATTTGGCCCTAGACATACAGGTGCATGTGCAACAAAAATGCATAGAAAGTGTAGTATGAGTATGAAAACTACGTGTACCCAGTAAGAATCCAGTCTAATCTCGAAGTAGTAGTGACGAGAGGTCGACTCCGACACTTACTATGGCCATCAATAATATAATATGTCATGGATATATTAAAACGGCAGTTAACTCAAGGAAATCATGAAGCAAGTAAACAATTCTTTTGATAATATAGGTTTCCAATCATATTTCATCATTTATCAATTTATCGCAGACCGGGGAAGCAATATCATTATTTATAAATTTCAGGGCAAGCAATACAAGCATGCACAAATCATGTCGAGGTCGTACGGCCCGATCCAACATAATATTTAAACTGTGCATAGCCAGAGGGTCGAATGGCGTGAATCATAGATGCATCTACTTAATCTACTGAGGCATTCGACCTGTTCCATAAAAGGTAAACACATTTAAACAGTTAATCAAGAATTCATCAAAGGGCAATTATCCAAGGAAATGGCAATTCCTCTTTTATCAGTCAATAAAATATTGTTTAGCCTTTTAGAAGTTTATTTACCAAGTTTGATATTATTTAAGCATTTTAAATAGACAATTAGGCTGCAAATATTATAAGTAAAACATGTTTTTGGGTCCTAGACTACCCGAACTTAAGTTAAATAGTAGCTACACACAGACTCTCATCACCTCGTGTGTACGTAGCCCCCACAAATAGGAGCACATATTAAATTATTTCACCTAGGGGGTTAATTCCCTCTTATAAGGTTAGAAAGGAGACTTACTTCGCTCCGAAGTTTCATAATCGGCTTCCGAGCCCTTCAAACAACTTGAATCGATGCCCAACACTCCAAAGTTATCCAATAATTATGCAAACCCATTAACATACGCTCGAATACTCATTATAATCCAATTTATAATAATTTCTAACCCTGATCGAAAAGTCAATAAAAATTACCCTTGGACTCACGTACCCTGATTCCGAAATTTTTCGAAGATAAACTTTACCCATAGTCCCATGAACTCAAATTTATAATTTATTCTAAATTCCGTGTCCAATTTCGTGGTCAAAATCTAAAAATACCAATTCTTATGTCTTCTACCAAAACCCATAATTTCTACTAATTTCCATGTTCCAATCCATGTATAATTCATGTATTTAACTCACAAATGGAAAGAAATCACTTACCTAGTGATGGTAATGAAGAAGCTCCTCCAAAATTGCCCTAAACTCGGCTCTCATGTAAGATTTTGAGATAATATGAGCCAAAACTTGTTTTTAAAACAACTCACTACCCAATCCGACCCTTCTTCGTGAACGCGGCACAGCCCTCGCGTTCGCGAAGCTCCACGACCTCGTGCCCAGAATTCTCACTTCGCGTTCGCAACCCTTTGATCACGAAGGCCAGCTAACCCGCTCCTTTGCGTTCGCGTTCCCTTCTACGCGTTCGCGTATGCCAAATGGCCTTAGGCCCAACTCCCTCTTTTCTTCTTCGCATTCGCGGATGGGCCACCGTGTTCGCGAGGCACTGCCAGGCCCACCTACGTGTTCATAGGACCCTCACCGCATTCGCTTAGGGCAAAAATACCAGCCCAGAAACTCTTCTACGTGAACGCGTCTCTTCCCTCGCGTTCGTGTGAGGCAAAACCAGCACCAGCAAACCAACACCAACTTTTCATCCAAAATCGATCTGAAACACACTCGAGGCCCCCGGGACCCCGTCCAATCACACAACCCAGTCCCATAACATTACACAGACCTGTTTGAGGCCTGAAATCACATCAAACAACGCTAAAACCATGAATCACACTCCAATTAAAGCTTAATGAACTTTAGAATTTCAAACTTTTACATTCGATGTCGAAACATATCAAATCACGTCCGGTTGACCTCAAATTTTGCACACAAGTCATATTCAACATTATGGAGCTACTTCAACTTCCGTAATTGGAATCCGACCACGATATCAAAAATTCCACCTCCGGTCAAACTTCTCAAAACCTTTAAATGTCTAACTTTAGCCAAATGACTCCAAAATGACCTACAGATCTCCAAATCCACTTTCTGATGCGCTCCCAATACCAGAATCACCATATGGAGCTATTCCTAGACTCGGAACATCAATAACACTAAAATGCACTACAACCCAAATATATGAAATTCTTCCCAAAATGCTAACTTCCACAATAGGCGCCGAAATGCTCCCGGATCATCCAAAATCCAATCCGGACATACGCCCAATTATGAAATCATCATACGAACCTTTTAGAACCTTCAAATCCTGATTCCGAGGTCGTTTACTCAAAATCAACCCATAGTCATATTGTTTCACTTTAAGCTTCCAAAATGAGAATTCCCTTTCCAAATCAACTCCGAACTCCTCGAATTTTAATTCCAACTACGCGTACAATTTATACTACCTGAAATGAAGCTGCTCATGGCCTCATACCGCTGAATAATATGCTAGATCTCAAAATGACTGGTCGGATCGTTACAACTAAACGGCATTCAAAACGCCAATTGGAACACTCCATATAGATTAGTATTTGGAAAAGCTTGTCATTTGCCCGTAGAATTAGAACACAAAGTTTTTTGGGCATTGAAAGCACTAAACTTTTATTTAACCTCTGCTAGTAAAAAGCGATTTACTCAGGTTAATGAATTGGAAGAACTGAGATTGGGAGCATATGAAAATGCTAAAATTTTCAAAGAAAAAACAAAAATATGGCATGACAAGTTGATCCGACCAAAGAGTTTCAAAATTGGAGATAAGGTACTTCTTTACAATAGCTGACTCAGGTTATTCCTACAAAATTAAAATCCAGGTGGACAGGTCCTTACAATGTTATAGGTGTCACTCCATACGGGACAATTGAAATTCAGAAAAATTGAGGAAATAAGTTTAAGGTAAATGGTTACAGGCTAAAATTGAACTTTAGAAGACACTTTGAACAACATCCATTGGTTACTTTAATAGACTGATGAATTCTGCAATTAATAAGTCGAGCTGACGATGTTAAACTCAGAACTAAGATACAAAACTCGTAGCCATTGAGGGAGAAGCAATGGAGCCTCATAATCCCGACATAGATTTGGATAATTAAATGTTTAGTCAATTCATCTGGTCAATATCCAGGTTATTGTAGAACCAGAACATCTCATGAAGGCGTCTACAAAAACAGAGTCACATGTACAGGAGTAACTCCATAGTAATCGATATGCCTAAGTAACTGGTTGATTAACCATTTAATGAATCAATTCAAAATGTTGGCACATGTAAATTTGTTGGTTTATATTTAAAGCAGGACTAAATGACTAATAAGGTCTTAAATTAGTCAGTCTATTACATATAAAAACATGTGTAGTCACACACTTTTTCAAGTTTTTTCTTCTCTCTCTCTCTCTCTCTCTCTCTCTCTCACTCTCTTTATATATATATATATATATACATCTTTTATTTTGTTCTTAATTATTGTTCTCGTACAATATTAAGTTTTAAAGTAAATGTTTACATATTTTTCAAACATAATTTTTTTTTATTTATGACATATAACTTCCAAGTTTGTGATTTTATTTTTGTGAAGGCAAGAACGAGTATCTCTAAAGTTGAGAAAGTGTTGGAACTGAGAAGCATTATGATCTCAACAGGAAGAATCAATAAAATTCTGCTAGCACTTGCCCCAAATATCTATCAAGGCGAAATTCTAGACAACACTATTTTTAGAATGAAATTAGGCTTTCTTTGACACACTTTTTAGCCTATCTATTTTTAACCATAAATATTTATATTTTCCCTTTTAGCACCTAACTTTGAGCCAAAAAATAAGGAAGAAAAAAAAGAGAAAAAAAAGGGGGATAAACCATATTTTATTGATACACCGTATTGGTTTATCCTACAAAAAGATCGATACTACTCCTTCCGACTATAGTTGAGCAAAAATGATTATTAAAGCAAGCGATGAAGGAATACTTGTGGAGTGAATGTTCTATTTCACTCTTAAAAAAAAAGAGAAAAACAAGGTGTATATATCTGTAGAATAAATTCTTGGTTCAAGAATCTTGAATTTAAGGATTCTATTTAGAGAAATGATGAGTTAAGTGATATTAATTATGGAATTGGAGACCGGGACCTTTAGCCCAATCTCTAGAGTTATTTTCTTTGTGCTGAGTTCTACATAGTTACTTTGGTAAAATAATCGGCTCTCATAATAAAGCTGGATGGAACAAAGTCACTACAAATATATCCCTTTACCTTACCATTATTAAGCCTATCATTACAAGCCTGAAAAAGTCCTAAAATATTATAAATTAGTGTTGATTCTATATTAGTGGAGACTGACATGAAGGGCAAGCTTATGGACAAAAAATTGATAAACTCAAATTATGATAATAATGTTATCAATCTCAAAAGGTTCATAAAAAGAGGAGTTGAAAGTTTTTGGCAAATAAAAGCAGAAGCAGAAACAAGGTATAGATTTGGCGACTTGAAAAACTTATACGTTTTGAATTTTATGTAAAATTTTATTTTTCTTACTTTTCTACTCTACAAGAAACAACAATTATTAATAAAACAATTGTCTCGAGGACGAGCAAGGATTCAACTCCCCCCTAAATTGACACTCCTCAAGACGGGCTCGTAACAAAACCATCTAAGCTTGGATATCACTGCACTCAGCTTCGGCCCCTTTGTTGAGCTCGAGTTCTTCCTCCTTGCTCCTCAACTTCCCCTCCAAGACGCTGCACTTCCCCACCATCCACACATGCTCCTCGTTACTGGCCTTCAAGTCCTCCCTCAATTGGCGCATATCGCGGCCCTCACGAAGCTGACACCAAAGCTCTCGGTACTTCTCAAGGACTCTGAAGTACTTGTCCTTCAACTTCACATAGATATCTTTACGCCTCTGCTCCCTACGAGTACTCTCAATTTCTAAGACGACCGTCTACAAAACAAACAAAGGAAGTTAGAGACAGTGAAAGAAAAAAAATCAAAGGATAACAACTAACAGCGAATGTACTTACCTGAAGGGCGAGGCCGACAATGTTATTCCACAAGCCGTTGTCATTCATAGTCTTGAGGGTCGTACCCTCAACTTCATAACTAAGAGGGACAAGTGAGGGGATAATCTTCTCGGTGTCCACAAGACGATTGTGATCCATCAGGATCGTAATAGTCTGTGAACCTCCTCCAATCTCATTTCAAGCTGAGTAAGCCCCTCGTCGATCATCCTCAGCTCGTCTACATCCATATCGGAATCAGATCCAACATCCCCCTCAGCAACAGCCTTCCCTCTATCATTAGTTGAAGAAGGAGCATTCGTCGCAACCCTGGAAGATGAGGCCTCAACGCACCTTGGAATAACAGGCTATTATTTCCCACCTCGCCTTCAACCACATCCCCCACCGGTCGTATATCCATATCCTCCAAACATATGGCCTTGGGACTTGCTTCTAGGCTCTCCCCAATATGCATTGTGGTCGTCTCCCGGAGGACAAAACCACAGTCTCCTATATCGTTGGCCGCTGACCTCTCTCTCCTGACGTCCACGGCCCTCCTCTTATGAGGCATCAAATCTCCATCACCGGGCAAAGGTTCGTCGTCCTCGTCTATAAGAGCATATAAGGGAGAAGTCGATATCTCCAAGGCTAAAGTCTCTGTAGCTAAAGGAGGGACAGATCAGATGCAGCAACAGGAGGGACCAGGACAATGTGAGGTTCAGTTGCAGTCGAAGCAGGGGTAGGAGCCGAGAACGTAGTAGCATTCCTCTTCCAGAACGAGGGTGCAGGAGCTCTCAACCTCCTTGAAGATCCCCGGTCCGGAGCTAAGAAAACACAGGGAAAGGGAAAGTTCGGCGAAGGTAAACAAAAAAATAAGCTAAGACACTGATGGTAAAAGGGGATTACCAGTCAGAGAAAGAGCGGGCCCAAACTTCTTGAAAAAAGTTGGCCATTCACGGATCCCGGCGATGTGAGGGAGGAGCCGGTCAACCCAGTCAGAAATGTGAGTGACAGAAGGAGGAGGCAAGGTCTTGGCTGCATAAGAAGATGACAAGAAGTCAAAGCCCACGACCAAGCACAGGAGAAAAATTAGATACCTACAAGCAAGGAAATTAGGTGCTTATGAACATAATTCCAAGCCTAAGGAAAACCGTCGACATTTGACCACCACGTTCTCGATTCTGACAAAAAAGAAGTTGAACCAGAATTGGCGGTTGACTTTGTCGTCCAGCTTCACCTCCAAGCACTTTCCCCATTGGTGGCGAAGATTCAACATCGTTCCTTTATAAAAGCTAGGGGCGAACAAATGTATTAAGTGCCGAAGTGTCAACTCGACCCCGGCTAGCTCGGCAAACTTGTAAGCATCTTTAAAAGTTTATAAACTTAAGGCGCGATTTGAGCTAGGCAAACGTTATAATAACGACAAAATTCCTCCACCAACGGAAGGAGAGGGAGAGAGTAGCTGACTTGGAATGGGTAGACGTAGAAGGCGCAATACCTAAGACGGGTGGACCCCCACCGTATCCCATCTAGTCGAGATTAATTCAATGTGATTAGAAAGGCCAAACTTAGCCTTAAGTTCTTCCAATTCCTTCACCGTCATCACTGACCGAAAGGCTCCAGGTTCAGCATCTGGTGATATACTGAAAGTTGCAAGGAATCATCTCCTCCACCAACGGGAAGTTTCCATCCTTAACGGTGGTAGGAGCACTCTCCTTATGGGAAGGAAACACCACTGCTAAGGGGGCCACATGACTTCCCTCACTAGACTCAAAAGGCATGTTAGACATAGTTTGATAAAGGAAAGAGAGGTATCAAATGAGGAAGAACTAAGAACAATACAAATCACTAGAACAGAGAAGAGAACTTCGAAGCAAGAAGAGAGCAAGAGAAAAATATGGGATTTCGAAACAACAGAAAAATTAAACCTCAAAATCGCATCCAAATAACTCTATTTATAAGGGTCTTGGCACCAGAGCCAAAAATGGTTCATCATTACTGGCACCAATACTGAAGCGGTAGCTTTTTAATCAGAGATCACAGGCGAAATGAAGCAACGCATTGAAAATATACATCATAATGACGCATGACGTCATGATATCATCCTAACTCGTAAACGGCATGATTTCAGCAAATCGCCTGGGAAAATCGAAGCGTTTGAAATGTGCGGCCCACGTAGGGCCATGCTGCCAGTTCACCAAAAGCACCACGAGCTGCATAGCTCGCTCGATTGTTTCGACCACAAAGAACAAGATTCGTTCATCGAACCCACCTGAAGTCGACCTCAATAAGCGGAGGGACTAACTGTATGGGTCAAAATCTATCGTTAGAATATTGAAGCCAAGATACTACTAGGGGAAGAGCTCCCAAGTCGTCGGTTGTTGAAATGGCTCAAGAAGCGGCAAAGTTTGAGGTCGAAGAGTTAACAAGGGTCGAGGTCGAGTACTTTTGAAGGAGTTATAATGGCTAGTTTCAAGCTAGGGTATTAAAGAGAATATTCTAGTAGATATTCTCTACACTTGTATTATTAGGTTTTTTAGGAGCATGTTCCCTATAAATTCAAAACGTAAAAAGCCCTGAAATATCTCTATACTATTAAAAATTATTTAAAATTATCCTTTGTTATATTATTCGATCAGAAAAACCCTTACCGTCTTAATATTCAAACATATATATCCTTTCTTTGGTGGACTTTACACGTGGCACACATCCAAGGCTCTTGGTCCATCTAGTTTTAAATTAGATTCAGCCCGCCCCATTACCCGGTACCCAATCCATTAAAGTTCACCCTCTCCAACCAAGTTTCTTCTCTTTCACTCAATAGTATAATCTCTCATTTCCTCCACACAAAAATATTATCTCTGAAGCCACTATGTAACCCTAAGCCCGTCTCTCACTATTGTTCCTCCATTACCCCTCCCAATTTTGTATCTCTCAAAACCCTAAAACTCATTCCCACTCTCAAACCTCCTAGAAACTTCTACCCTTCCATCCATTTCATCCTCTAGTACAACCGTAACCTCGGCTCGTTAGATAAACCCCAAAAGTTGTCATCATTGCCCCCACAAAGATGGCATTGGTAAAACCACCACCATTGCCAATACCGTTGTTGAGGTTCTCAATGGCGATTGTTATCTCGATTAGGTCCTCGTACACGACAAGCGTTGGTCCAATTTTGAATATTTCCAAAAAAATAACCAATATTGCACTCTTAATGGGAATCATCTTATTCCTCAAAGTTGTCGTCATCTTCATTTTCAGCATGGAATAATTGGACTTTGGTCATGGAATAACTAGATCCATCATGTCAATCATCTGGTTTTCTATTGCTGGACAATCAACGTTGGTTGCAATCTGTTATGGCATGTCCTTTGCTTTCTTCTAGTTCTCAAAATCAGAAATGGAGTTTTATCTCACTGTCCTCTTCCAATTGTTGATCCATGTAATAACTAACTCCCACAATGTATAAGTATATAAATAAGTGATTGAACCATCTTTATATAAACGATCCATGCCAGATTTCTGATTAACAATGGAGTTACTGTCATGTAATGAGGCGATTTGAATTTGTTAGTGAGAGTCAAATTTAACGACTCAGGTATTGGGTAATGGGGTGGGTCAAGTCTAACTTAAGCTAGATGGACCATGAGCCTTGGATGCATGTAACATGTCTAGTCCGTCAAAGAAGGGGTATATGTGTTTGATAGTGAGACGGTAGGGTTTTTCTGATCCAATAATATAATGGAGGGTAATTTAAATAATTTCTAATAATAGAGGGATATTTCAGGATATTTTTCGAATACAAAAAGACACAATGATAGGTGATAGGTGATATCATTTGTAAAAAATACACTTTGACTTGAGAAAGAGAATCAAATATGATTTACTAAGATACAAACATCACATTTTCACTGAGATTCTTGTATATGCTTTTCTACTAGATCCGAAAATAACTAAAATATTCAAGGGATTGTCTATCATTCATCATTGTCAGAAAGAGCATCCACTTATTCCACCCTTTCTTGGGTGACTCATTCATTCTATTTACTTAAATGTCATTTATTACTATTCATTGATATTGAATGCTACATTATTGCCTCTGATTTCTAGAATATTAATTGTAAGCCATTGCACTGTCCGACTATATCTACATAGTATTTGTTGTTTCTACAAGAGCTCCATCTAAGGGTATTATTGTTAGCTAAGATTAACCCTTGTTTATATAAATTTAATTATTTGAACCAAGATCTATACTTTTTGTCAAACAATATGGCTGTAAAAAATTTGAAACTTGTGGTGTGCCACATGTCATATCACTAGTGTGGCTATAAAAATTTCATATGAAAATATTGAAAGATGTCAATCTTTTTTAAACTAACGAATAATGAAATAATATCAATCTTTTTAAAGTAGAGGGAGTACAATATATTTTTTTCTTCCCACGAATCGAGGAAATAGGTGAACATAACCTTTTATAATTTGAATATAAGAAAATAATTATTTAAAAATTTACTTTATATTATTTTAAGATCTTTTATGTGTAAAAGTAAAATCTCTTATTAAAAACAACAAAATCAAGAGGGGTAAAAAAAAAGAAGTAAATGGGTAGTTTATTATGTTTGAAGTAGTTAGGGGTTACAATGTCAATTTACCATAAAAAATACTACAGTTGGTTGTACTCCTCTTGATGCACATGGTACCACACCAAATGCATAAGGAATCAGAAAAGGGTGAAGAAACTCAAGAATGTAGCGTAGCTAGTCCGCCCATCATCTTTGAACGAACATTGTGTCATTGTAGCAGTTAAAAAGAAAAGGTCAGCTTCCAGAAGCAGCAAGCAGAGAAAAACAACACATCAAGAATCACAAGAAAATGGTGAATTTAACACCCTCTGCAATTTTTTAACTATGTTTAGTTTCTGAATTATCTGAGAATTTGTAATTTGAATTGATAATTCGTCTTTAAAGAGTTGTGGCAATTATCTGACCATTTTAGAATTCTTTAACTTGATTCAATAATTGGTGAAAAGTTGACCCTTTTACTGATTATTGGTAATTGGGATGAGAATGGGGTTTTTGATGGATTTAAGCTAATGTGATTAATGTGGTTCTTTGATTTCATGATATTATGACTGTTGTAGATTTTCTTGAACTTGATTGATTGCTTGAGAGTTGACTCATTTTTTGGTTACTGTGATCAATCTCAGTGCTTTAAATTCATGATTTTAGGTATGTTGTAGAGTTTCTTCAAGTTGATTGTAAGTTAAACTGTTTTGATAGGTGAAAATTTTGACCCTTTTCTTCATTACTTGTGCATGATTTAGCCAATGTTATTAAAAGCTCTTGCGTCGTCGCTTAAAGCTATGCACCACAGTCTTTGAATACAAATACTAATGTCAGCTATATGGGGCACTCATATCACCCTACTGGACAATAGAACACTACTTCAATACTGTGCCTTTTAAATACAAATTAACAATTTTAGAAGAATGATGAGTGTGGAAAAGGAAGAGGAACTGACTTTTGTTATCAATGTTAATTTTTTTATTTTCACCAGATTCCTTGAAGAGGACCTTTTTGGTTGGTGTCATTACACAGCTGAGCTAGCAATGGCTAATGATGATGATTTCACGTTCTGTCAGGTAATTGAGATAATAAGTAATAACACCATGTAATGAAGGACATGTGAGACATTCATGCTTGAAGATCAAGTCGTATTACCTTGTTAAATTCCTCTTTTATCAGTTGAACCTGAAAGATCAATTGGGCTTTTTAGGTTGGTGGACCTGATAATGTAGACGCACAGAAGTTCGCTCAAGATATTAGTGAAATTAGAATAAAAGATGAGCCCTCAAATGATGCTGGTATTAGTCAAAATAATGATGCACCATGGGAAGGTAAATCGGACAGCAATGCTACCACAAAGAAGGAGGGAACAGTTGGTTCTTTGTCTTTCAATGTTATAGACACATCTCCACGCAAGCAAGTGAGCCGAACTTCTGGTCAAGTAGCATCAAGAGATGGTGGATCTTCAGTCACAGTTTCTAAAGAACAGATAAAGCCTGCTAGGAAGTCTGCAGCTCGAGCCAAGGTTCCCTTTGAGAAGGGTTATAGCCAGATGGACTGGCTTAAGCTTACAAGAACACATCCTGACCTTGCAGGTAAGAATCTCTTGGTGTAATCTTCCGCACTTTATTCTGAAATTTGTCGTTCTTCCAATTATATATTGATAAGGATAGAAAAGAAACAGGGTATAAATGCATTTCCAAGTTCGCCTTTTTGGCTTTATTTCACCGAGTTTTATACAGGTTATAGTTCAATAGACGTATAAGTATAGTACTTCATATGTGGAATTCCTTCCAGAATAACAAAAAAGATGTATTACTTGTTTGCATTATTCTATATCAGGTAAAAAAAGTGATTTTGTTGCTATGCCTAGACGCATTTGTAGTTTCGTTTGCTAATGAAAGTAGTTAATAGATCAACTAGATTTGGCTCGTTAAATCCATTAGGTAGCACAAGATAAGGAGCGAATATGTGAATGTCTAATGCTGGATATTGTATCCTTTCTTAGCTTGAGCTGTAACAGAGCCTAAAAATCCTGTCCAATAATGGACCAGAAAACTTGTTGATCCACTTCGTCCTTGTTAGTCCATTTACCAGGCTTCGCATGCGATGTTGCGCAACTTTCGAAAAGGAGGATTTGAACCCCTAACTTCATGAGCTTATCTTGGGCTCTAATACCAAGGCTGGTTGGAAATCCTATAAGCCAATTGAGGAATAACAAACCTTTGATGTAAAAGACTTCCGATGAACAAAAGAACTACTTCAGAAGGTCATGCGATATCAATCAATCAATTGATCTATTGTGCCTTTATTCTAAGCTAATTGGGGCAAGATATATGAATACTCTAAACCTATGCCACTTTAGTTTGGGATTATTTCATTCCAATACTAAATAGTTTGTCTTTTAGGGTTAATTAAGGGTCCCCTAAATGTATAGGTTGTCTAAAAAGTCCTTTGATGTGAAGATATTATTCCGTATACAAACTCTAGACAAGTACCTATTGTGTGTAGAATGAGGTTCCGTGGTGCATGATACTTGCAGATGATATTGTGTTAATATACGCTACTGTTCTATTATAAAAGATATTGCATATTACTGTTTTACAAATGAAATTGATCCTGTTTCATTTGAGTGTCTAAGCCTCAAGCATAGAACAGGCTTTAGTGGGAAATAGGAAGTAGCTATTACTCACCAACATAGAATTGTAAAACCTTTCAAAATTGCAGCTTGCTCTGCAGTTAACTTTCATTTTGCATGTCCTTTGGAATCAATCTTCAGATGCCTTGATGCATTAAACCAAGGTTAAAAGTTTATTGTACTCATTACTATGGGTAGTCTAGTAAAAATTTCTCCCTCCATAACAGAAGTAGAGTAAACAAATGAAGGGAACATGCAAATCCTTGTTGTACTACAGTAATTTTCTACCCTATGTCTGACATATAAAGTGCATTATCGTCAATCACTTGGTTGGCTTCCTCCCGTGGAACTTCTCTTTCTTGTGCTTCTTATTCCAGTTTTCTTGCATCTGTTGTTCAGGATTGAAAGGACAGTCCAATAGGAGACTTATATCAATAAATGAAGTTAAGCAACACCAAAATGAAGATTCAATGTGGACTGTTCTTAAAGGCCATGTCTACAATATAACACCATACATGAAGTTTCACCCAGGAGGTATGGATCAAATTTTGCTTTGCTCTATCTCGTTAATTAGTTATGGAAATCATTTCTTGTCCCATCTTGGCTTTCTACTGTACCATGTTGTGCCAGATGCATTTCAATCTCAATAGTTCTTTTGTCCTCAAAGATACTCGGTGTTTCAGTTCATAGTCTGAGCTTGCCAGTTTGTCAACTTAGTAGCATACAATTTGACATTTTCTTTTGCTTCTGAGACTAACTAGTTATTTAGATGAGTCTTGCTGGTGAGCTACATCATTCACTGTTTGAAATTCATTCTCCTGGAGTATTAATGAAGAGTTGTCCTAGCGAGTGGGATTACGTGGTGGGCCATACATACCAAAGGAGTTGGTGAACTGTTATGTTCTTGCACCTTGATGTGGCAGGTTCAGTGACGCTCACATTGCCCTGAGTGTACTGAATATTTAAATATTACATGTGGTATAATGCCATAGAAATTTTGTAGCATTTGATATAACTTATAAGTGAGTTGACCTTGCCTCTTAAAGAGTTTTTCATTTTTACCGGAACCTTTAGTATGACTGAGCATTAACTTTTGTGGTAACCTCGAGTTTTTCATGTTAGTCTCCCTTAACTTTTACGTTGTCTTTCATTGACCAATGTTCTTGTGTAACTGACCTTTTGAGGCAATGTGTATGAAGTGTATTTATTATAATTTCCCTAGTATAACATGAGAACCAGAAATTATGAGTAACAAAATTTAGAAGGTTTCTCAAGAACATCCACAGGAGATGGTTGAGAACCATTCCTTACATGTAGTTTTTGGACAGCCTGGTAAGAGAGGAACCAAAGATGTTTTAGAGAGATCTTTTGTTTTATCTTTTGTAAAGATCCAATGCTTACGATACATAAGTTTTTGGTGCAGTATTGCTTTTGTAAATAACACTGACAATGTATTGGATTTCATTTGAGTACATGACACATAGGGCAAATAGTCCAGAGAAGGCTTTTGTAGCTTCGTACAGCATCAACTTGGTGCTAGAATTCTGAATAAAACAGCTTACTTTTCCAAAAATAAATCTCAAAGGGGAAGGTTTTTGAAGACATAATCTCTGGTTCATGCATATCATAATGTGAGACTTGACTGTGAGGGTGGATTCCTCCATTCCCTGCTTTTATGAAGAGGATATGGAAAGGATGGGATGGTGGCATGAGGTTTATGGACCTGAGTTATATGCTAAATGTTGCTCTCAGTAAGCAGTAAATCATAGAGTCGCCATACTAGATGTATGTTGTGTGCGGACCTAGGAAACCAGCATGGTTAACTCTATCTATCTGAAAAAGTAGGGGTGGCAATTTGAGCCCAATCCCATCCAACCCGTCCAGAGATTAATGGGTTGGGCTACAAATATTTTAGTTCATGGGTGTATTTGGGTTGAGCCCAAGTTAACCCATTTATGTTTTATAGTTCATTCTGACCCATTAAGCAGCCCAAATACAACCCATGAAACTCACCCAAAACAAAGGGATCTCAAACCCAACTTATCTAGAAATTTATTTAGTTGCCCCAATTTTACTTTCTTTTTTTTTCTTTTTTAATTTTCAATTTTCTGTTTTTTGTTTTTCTGCACCAAACACCAACCCCCCCCCCACCCCCCACCCACCCAAAAAAAATTTTACTTTTTTTTTTGTATTTTCAATTTTCTGTTTTTTCGTTTTTCTACACCACCACTTTAACCCCTACCCCCTTTTTTTTGTATTTTCAATTTTCTGTTTTTTGGTTTTTCTGCACCACCTACCCACGCACTCTACACCCTAACCCTCCCCCCTCCCCAGAGATTAATGGGTTGGGCTACATACATTTTAGTCTATGGTCTATTTGGGCTAAGCTCAAGTTAACCCATTATTTTTTATAGCCCATTCTGACCCATTAAGCAGCCCAAATACAACCCATGAGACTCACCCGAAACAAAGGGATCTCAATCCAATTTATCTAGAAATTTACTTAGTTGTCCTAATTTTACTTCTTCTTTTTTTTGCATTTTCAATTTTTTATTTTTTTTTGTTTTTCTGCACCCCCCCCCCCTCTCCCCTCAAAAAAAATTTTTTACTTTTTTTTGTATTTTTAATTTTCTGTTTTTTCGTTTTTCTGCACCACGGACCCTAACCCCTACCCCCTATCCCCTACTTTTTTTTTTTTTGTATTTTTAATTTTCTGTTTTTTTGTTTTTCTGCACCACCCAACCCTCCTCCCCCCCCCCCAACCCAAACCCCCTCAAAAATATTTTCTTTACTTTTCTTTTTTGTATTTTCAATCTTCTGTTTTTTCATTTTTCTGTACCACCCACCCTCCTCAATCTCACCCCCACCCGCAAAATATTTTTCAACTTACACATTTTAAGGTAAAAGGCCTTTTTATGCAAGATGAGCATGGTTCTAAAACATGGGTCAAGTTGGGCGGGTTGGGCTATGACCCATTGTTTAGTCCATCTTAGCTCAAGTACACTTTGGGCTGGGTTGGGTAATGACCCATTTATTGACCTAACCCATCTTGACCCGCTTAAATTCAGCCCAACTTGCTCGTTTGCCACCCCTGCGAAGAAGTATACATCCTCTGCCATCTTCCTTGCCTTGGGAATCCCTTCTGAAAACATTATTAGAGAACCACTGGATAATCTTTTTTGACCTAATTGTCTCCTGATTTCCATGTGCTCTCAACTCGGAATCCATTGTCTGTTAACGCAGTCTTTTTCTTCTATTTTCTTTTCTGGGAATTTTCCGGCGGTGGGGGCAGATTGTGGACTTTGGAGGCTCAAGTGAGCCTCTTAAATAGAATTCCTTCTAAAGCCTCGAAATTAGACTTTTTTTTAGCTGGAATCCTCATGATTCTTTGTAGTTCAATTCCTATTTATGTATAGCAAAAAAGGAATGTTTATGGATTTGGTGATATGCCAGGCAGCTGGTAAAGATTCCAGAATGGTCAAGAACTTTAAACTCTTTCTAAGTCAATAGTTCTTTTATATTTGACATGAAAATTCTTTTAATTTCCTTCATTATTTTGACCTATTTTTGCAAGTGATAGCTGATAAACTGTCATGGAATTTGTAAAAGATGGAAATGTTCTGATTTCAAGGAGCTGTTGCTGAAGTTAACTTTGAAATCAACTGGTGACATTTTCACTTTCTACTTTTCACTGATGCTTTGTCAGAAGTATATATAAGTAGTTCATTATTCCTTTCCCGCGTTCTACCTCTTGTAATTTGTTTGCACTCCAAGATACTTGTCTATCCTCTGTGCTGTTGTTTTTGTCCCATTCCTCACGATTACTGTTCACTTGTTCATGCATTCAATAGATTCCTTTAGTAATAACCAAGGAAAACTTTATTTTGATATTAAGTTATGAATTTTATTTACTTGGACTAGTTTGTTTACCTTCTCTTTTTCAGGTGTTGACATGCTGTTGAAGGCCGTAGGAAAAGATTGCACGGCATTGTTTAGTATCCTCTGCTAGCTCTTGTTATTTTCCTAGTTTGTAAAACTCATATAGCCGTACTAGATTCAACTAAAGTTTAATGGGATCTCCATATCGAATCTGTTAAAGATTACTAATTATCGGATTGGTTGCACAAAAAGTACATGAAAAGTGGATCCTCTTCTGCCATTGCTGATGGAGCTCCTCTTCCATCAGCAATACTAACATCAGGCTTTATGTGTACCATGTGTACATTATTCTGCATCTGCTAAAGTTATCCTGACCCTCCTCACCCTGCCCTGATTCCCCTCCTCCCTGCCTCAACAGACACACACACACAGAGCATATAGGAAATATTAATAATGGTCGTTGTCTCCAAGGGGATGGTCAATGGTCTAGTGGTTGAAGCAAGGGAGTAACCACCTTCAGATTCCAGGTTTGAATCATAGTTACAACTATTGGTGTGAGCCCATGTGGTCCAACTTTAGTCGGCATGATTAACTTGGTGACCTGTGCTTGTGGGTTGGATAGACTGCCTGGTGGATTAGTCAAGATGCTCGGATTAACAATTGTGATAGGATGATATTTGACGTAAAATTATGAGCCTTTTCAAAGGCAATAAGGATATATTTTCTTAAATGGATCTGATGAATGGCAGGGCAAAGAACTTTCTAATGTTGGAGTTTGCAACACTAGTATTCCTTGCTTAGAATTTGAATTTTTCTTTGTTTCATCAAAACTTGCATTCTTTAACACTTTGTTCAGACAAATACCATGCCTGGGTTAATGCTGAATTTCTATTGGAGAAGTGTCTTGTGGGCATTTTGGATGACAGCAAATGAAGAATCCTTGTTTCCTGAGCTCTCTTTTATGACAGAGATCTCTCCATTGTATCAGATGAGCATTGTCACTACAAGCAGATGACTTGAACAGAGGACATTCGCTTCTTTTGTGGAAAAGTCTATAAGCCCATAGTACATTGGACTAACCATTCTATAGAAAAGGAGTTTGATTCTCTATAAACTGTATGACAAAGCGACATCCTTTTTATTAATTTCATAATAAGAAATGAATAGAGTAAATATTCCTCCGGTTGAACACCTGCACAAGTTTCTCTTATTTTTCTTTCCTTTTTTTTTTCCCTAGAAGTCGGAATTATCTTCTGTTATATTTTCATTATTTGGCTATTGTGTACTAATTTTAATTGCTTGTCTGAATGATGTTGTGTTTCTTTATCACTAAGCAAATTGAGAATGTAGGTAAACTGAAACCTAGGGGTGGCAATTTGAGTTTAAACTCATCCAGCCTGCCAACCCGCCAAGAGAGTAATGGGTTGAGCTATAAATATTTTAGCTCATGGGTCAATTTGGGCTGAGCCCAAGCTAATCCATTATTTTTTATAGCCTATTCTGACCCATTAAGCAGTTCAAATATAACCCATGAAATTCACCCAAAACAAAGGGATTTTAACCCAACTTATCTAAAAATTTACTTAGTTGCCCTAATTTTATTTTATTTTTTTATATTTTTAATTTTCTGTTCTTTTATTTTTCTGCATCACCCACCCTACCCCCCCTCCCCATTCCCCGCGCAAACCGCCCTCAAAATTATTTCTTTTTTACTTTTTTTTTTATATTTTCAATTTTTATTTTTTGTAGGGAAAATTTCACATTAGAACAACTGAGCTCTATACTTTTCAATTTTATAGCCTATATTTCAATTTACAGTAACCAACTAGCCCAAAAAATAATAGGCTAAGATTCAACATCCAACTCAAATAGATTCTCAAAATTACTATTTAATTTTTAAAAAAGAGTCCTGAAGCTTTTAAATTAATTTTTGAATCAGTAACGTGACTCAAATATTAATTCAACAAACCAAATTCATTTGGGTGGTGAAGATTAGATTTTTAACAAGCTTAAAATGTGGGTTTCAATTTCGAATTTGATTTTGTGAGAAATTTGGAGTGAGTGTTATTTAGACTTGTTAGAAATAGTATAAGGAGGTTGTATATAAAATTTGAAGTCATTTAATGGAGATTTGGACTAGTTTTGAACGAGAATCGCAACTGAAAATCGTGGAAGAAATTCGTCTACAGACGCTTGTATAAAGGTGTATAAAAATGTATAATAGTGTATAAGGTGTGTTTCTACACTCATATACACTATTATACAAGATTATACATAATTATACAAAAACTGACTTCGTCTTCTTCCTTGTGTCTTTTCTGAAATTTAACTCAAATCCTGCTCAAATCTACTCCAAATCACCTCAAATTTAAATTTTGAACTTCTTTTGATATTTTCAATCAATTGGAACAATACCCGATCCAAACAACTAACAAATTCAAAAAAAAACCATTATCAAAAGCAAAGCTTTGAATGGTCTTCAATGGTGGACTTCTACTCTTCAATTTTCTTACATTGCAAGCAGGTGACACAAGAGGAGAATCAGAAAATACACGGCCCCTTGAAGCATATGTAGAAGATGTGAGAAGAAGAGAGAGTGAAAGCAATGGTTGTGAGAACAAAGAATTAACTCCATAGCTTTTAAAAGCAATGGTTGTAAGAACACAGATTTTGAATTTGCAAGTGCTTTCAAAATATGTACAATGTGGGCTAGGTGGGGTAAAACTTAAAAACATGGGCCATTTTTTGTTATGGTGTGAAGTCATATGTATTTTCTTGTAATTCTTTCTTTTTTGTATTAGCCATTCTCCTAATCTTCAACAAATTTCATTCTCAACCATTACAACCAGAGTGAGACGTTAGCAATATTCTTCTTGCAATCAATTCCTACAAAAGAAAATCCAACGAGAATTTTCTCGCGCAAACCCCCTTAAAAAAATATTTACTTTTATTTTTGTATTTTTAATTTTTAATTTTTTTATTTTTCTGCACCACCCTACAACCCTACCCCCCCCCCCTCAATTTTTCTTTTTTGTATTTTCAATTTTTATTTTTCGTTTTTTTTTGTTTTCCTGCACCACCCACCCACCCCAACCCCCCCACCCCGAAAAATATTTTTCAATTTACACATTTTAAGGTAAGACTTTTTTTTATGCAAGATAAGCAGACGGGTTGGGTTATGACCTATTGTTTAGCCCATCTTGACCCAGCCCATCTTAGACGAAGTATGTTTTGGGCTGAGTTGGGCAATGACTTATTTATTGACCTAACTCATCTTGACCCGCCCAAATTCTGTCAAATCAACCCATTTGTCATCCCTACTAAAACCTAAAGAGTGATTTATTTCACTTTACCCCTTGAAATTAGTTTTTTCTGACTAGTCTGGGGTGCAGCCACTGAAGAGAACAGAGCAGAATATATACAAGCCTGTTAAGCTTTTTATGAAAAGACAATTTTTCTTTTTTAGGAAGGCCATAAGCCATAAACACTTTAGGGGTATGCGTTTGAAGAGGAGTTGGAATTTATTAGAGGTATATTCCTGACAAAGGGATTGTGAGATTGTACGGTGACCAGAAAAATTAGATAGAAAGGGTATAACAAAAGAAAGAAAAAAAAAATCCAACTAAGTGACTAAAGTGAGAAGATTAGTAATGTAATTTACATTGAGTTAATATCCTAAAACCCGTCTAAACTATACAATCTTTGTCAGTTGCCTACATAAACTATCACATGTCCCCGAAGACCCCCTAAAATATATCTCCCTTCATAATAAGCTCCCTCGTCGCATTCTTACTAGTGCATGTAATACACTCTCGAAATTATTTTTAAAATCTGCCATGTGACAATCTACATGAATATTTCTTTATCTTAATCTAAAAACAGACTTAATTAAGATTTTAGTACACTTTATTATATCATTATAAAAATTTACTAAAAATAAAAAAGGAGGCTAGGGTTAAAACTAGTGGGTCAATTGTAAAAAACTCATTTTCTCTTTTTGCTCTCATCAAAGAATGGCTACACTCAGTAGCGATTTTCTTAATTAATCTTGGTTCTAATCTTGATTGCATTGTCTATTCTTGCTTCCATTCGAAAAGCAGGATAAAAACTAGGGTTTCTGCTCCTAATTCGATATAGAAGATTAGGGTTATGATAGACCTGAATTGTGAAGATTGTTGAAAGGAGATACCTAAATTGTTAAAGAAGATAGCTACACACGGGTAAAACGAGAAAGATAAGAAAAAAATCAAAAATGATAAAGAGAGAAAATTTCAGATGGATTCAAATGAAGAAAGGTGAAGAAAATAAGGAAGGTGAAATATAAAGAAAAAGAGGAGAAAATAAAAAGAAATATAAATTTCAAAAAAGAAGGGCTAATTAGCTGTTAGACACGCCATTTTAATGGGGGTTTATTTAGCCTTCACGCGCTCTTGGGCAATTTATTAACACACATAATGTCACATAAGCGACGAGGGGATTTTATTATGAAGGGGGATATAGTTTAGGGGGATTTTCGGAAACATGCGATAGAAGTAGACATCACACAAAAGTTATATAATTTAGACGGATTTTGGGGTACTAACTCATTTATATTTCATCCTTCAAGAAACATGAAAAGTTTGAAATATAGTAGTACAATTTTATATATTACTTCTTGACTATCTAAGAATCAAGATCAAAGTGCACATAGTAAAGGAGAGGAAGTTCAACTAGATCCACACTTCCTTAAAAGCAATAGTACACAAGTCTCACAGCAGGCATCTAATTCATAGTTTAAAGCAATCACATAGGTAAAATACAGCAATTGCCTCACAGTGGTAGCTTAATAAGTATGAAATTAGCATTGCAAAAAACTCTATTGACCATTACAAAAGCTCTGTGTACTTCTAAGCAACAGGGGTCACCTTAACTTCATCCACAACAGGACCACAAAGAGATCCATAGTCATTGATCTTTGTATGGTAATAAGAGCTGTAGAAAGTAATTCTTGTCCTGTCTGCGATAGCTGTGAACTTGAAACTAACAGTCTTAAAGCTGCCTTTTCCTTGTGACTTGAAGGGAACTTTGAATGTTTCTTTAGCAGCGAATGCTTCAACCATCATATAGTTTAGGGGGATTTTCGGAAACATGCGATAGAAGTAGACATCACACAAAAGTTATATAATTTAGACGGATTTTGGGGTACTAACTCATTTATATTTCATCCTTCAAGAAACATGAAAAGTTTGAAATATAGTAGTACAATTTTATATATTACTTCTTGACTATCTAAGAATCAAGATCAAAGTGCACATAGTAAAGGAGAGGAAGTTCAACTAGATCCACACTTCCTTAAAAGCAATAGTACACAAGTCTCACAGCAGGCATCTAATTCATAGTTTAAAGCAATCACATAGGTAAAATACAGCAATTGCCTCACAGTGGTAGCTTAATAAGTATGAAATTAGCATTGCAAAAAACTCTATTGACCATTACAAAAGCTCTGTGTACTTCTAAGCAACAGGGGTCACCTTAACTTCATCCACAACAGGACCACAAAGAGATCCATAGTCATTGATCTTTGTATGGTAATAAGAGCTGTAGAAAGTAATTCTTGTCCTGTCTGCGATAGCTGTGAACTTGAAACTAACAGTCTTAAAGCTGCCTTTTCCTTGTGACTTGAAGGGAACTTTGAATGTTTCTTTAGCAGCGAATGCTTCAACCATCATATCGCCATGGCAACCGTTCTTTGCATCACCAACAGTGAATGCAAAGGCATACACCTTCTTAGGGACTGTCCTAATGATTTGGGCAATGGCACTTTCTCTCCCTGCAAGTAGTTCAACTGCAGCTTGGCCAAACGGGACATTGAAATGAGCTGAATCCAAGAATTTCACTGCTTTGAGTGACTCAATGATCCAGCCTGGAAGTGGGGATGTCAAATCTTCCTGTTTGGGAGGGAGAAGGACTCCGTGCGAAGAGTTTATTAAGAGGTGAGGTCCTTCTTCAAAACCAGGATTTTTTACCAAATTCACTGCAGAACACCAAAGAGAAAAATCAAGAAAACAAAAATTTCACACACTTGCACCCAACAAAATACTTCATATACTGGATTAATGGTTATATATAAATGTATTATTTCACTAGACATAACAACAAAAACATGGAAGGCAGATGAATGACATGGAGAACATATATTAGTAAAACGAAACGTTCAACAGATTAAAAAGTTTATAACTTTGTATAGAATCCTATCCTATTCACAAGTTCAACAAGCAATATCAAAATATAGTAAACTTTAGAGAAACAATTCTTTTGAGATCATAACATAACATATAGTAAACTTTAGAGAAACAATTCTTTTTAGATCATTACATAACATATAGTAAACTTTAGAGAAACAATTGAAATATATCAATAAATCAACTATAACTCAATACTGAACTAGTAGGGTTAGCTACATGAGTCCTCTATATCCATTTCGCTTATTTGGCTCAACTCATTCCAAAGAAAGTTAAAATATGTAAGAACACATATCTATTTGATAGAACTTCTTCATATACCTTTTGAATTGGATTTTTTCTTTTTTTTGAATTGGCTTCTTCATATACCTTTGAAGTATTAGATGCACAAATAATACATCTTTAACATTACCTAATAAAATAATGACAATCAGTGAAAAGCCAGATAAAAGCATAAATAAAGCCCGAAAATATACCTCTGGTGGGCCGAGGAGGGAAGAGTTCTTTTATAGCAACAGCATCCAAGAGTGGACCACAAGCTGGATCCTCTTGAACTCCAGGATTATGAAAGGAAACTTTAACTACATTAGAAGTAGCATAGAAACCCCAAGCATAGGTATCACCGCCATTGCTGCTATAAAGGGTCTGCAATGGAAGGTCCCCGGTTTGAGGAGGTACCGACACCCTCAATACCTCATCTTGAGCACAGGTTCTTGATGCCCCAAATGTGAGTGCATACAAAGAGCCTTTCTTTACTGGAATTGTTTGAGAAATTGAGGCATCATTCCCTAGCCTCACGGCATGGATGCCGTGGGCGACTGGGAAGTACATCCCGCCGGGCTGTGGCCCGCCAGAAATGTACTCTACCAAGCCATTGATTTCCCATTTGGGCAAAGCATATTTGCCTACGAGTACTGTTTTTTTCTTGAGGTCTTTTGGCTTTGGTTGCTCTTCGAAATTCCCATTTGGAAGTAGTCCTGAAAATAGAATATTTCCTTCAATTCATAACTGTAATCCAACCATCCAAGAAAACGTTCTTTTACACAAAAACCTTGCTCTCCTAAGCGAAGATGCAACCTTTTCCCATAGGCGGATGCGATGTAGTTCTAACGAGCTCAACTCCCAATCTTTTTATGCCAGAGCATAATTATATATATATGTGTGAAAAATCACTAAAATTTCAACAAATTAAGTTATGAACTCATAATTGCAAAAGCATTATGAATCAGCGGTAATATAAATATTGAACCCATCAAATTTAAATATCTGAATCCGCACCATTTAAAAGGAAAAACCCCATCAAGCAAACAAGAGTGACATACTATATAAAGTACAGATCCTAACAAAATATTGTTTAACACTATATCGAGCACAGATTCAACCACTTCCCTTTTTAACCCTCCCTCACCCCACCAAAAGAAACAAGCACCTATAGCCAAAAACAAGAGCAGCTTATTTTTTATAAAACATAATAGTATGAATCCTAAGTAAATGTTCTTCGCAATGTGAACCTCCTCTTTATAGAGAGCTGAATAGCATTACAGAACCAAACATTCTTCAACACATAAAAAAAACATAAAAGCTTGCAAACATCACCTAGTGGAGTAGCTGGAAGGTAGGACTTCTTGGTAGGAGATAGTTCCAAGATTGCATTTTTATACGAAAATAAGTAACAACAACAACAGCCCAGTGAAATCCCACAACCGACCATATTAAGTAATGGGAAGTAAATTATAGCTTAAATTAGCATATTAAAAGATTAATGTTTGAGCTTTGTAGTACCTTCAAGAGGAGCTGGGCGAACGGCAGAGACAGTGGAGAGCAAGGAGAGAAGAAGCAAGATTGAAACCTTCACCACCATATTTGCAGAAAGAAGTACTCGTAGATGTAAGTAGAAAGAAGAAGGAAGGAAGAGGGTATATTTAAGGAATAAAGGACTAGTGTTCTTCACTTGTCCCTATGTTCCATTTATGTCACTGTCCGTCTTATTTCAAAATAATTTACCTTTCTGTAATTGAAAATTTTTAACTTCAAAATTTTCGTTTTATTATCACAAGTCTTAAAGTAATTTTTTTGATGTGTGTTGAAAAAAATTTCTTCTAAATTTTATATTAAATAACATCATATAAGATGGATTGAGGTATATAATAGTACCATCCAAAGGATGAACAAAGATATAAAGGGTTGTGGGGCAGAGACAAAGGCACAGGCTGATTCAGATGGATTACTATAGGGATTTCAAATTATTATAATGGAATAATAAATAAATAAATACGTATTTAATAGTATATTTTTTTAGTATGTATACGTAAACATATTAACCAACATAGTGATCCGCCCCTGGAATCCGGATTGGATGGGGTGGGGGTGGGGGTGGGGGTGGCAATAGACAGAGAAATGAGGGAGCCATTCAAGGCACTGATAATTTTGACCGAATGTCTAAAGACTGGTCCCTCTGCTTTAGAAATTTTGAACACTTTATCTCCGTAATCCATGCAATTAAACATAAACTAATGAGATTTTGCATTATTCTATTTCTTTGAGCGCGGGAGTTGAATCAAATCTGACAAACTAATTCTTTAATACTCACAGTGGACTACTTTTTCGCATGCAATTGGCAAGAAAAATTTATTTTTAGTTAACAGAAAAGATTAGGTCTGTCAACAGAAGGTCATCCAAAAGCTCCTACGTTTAGATCTAGTGGATAATACGTTGTTTCTACTCATTGTACGTCAATCATTGTGCTTTGGGGTCGTTAGGTATAACAAGGTATAAGAGTAGTATAAAAATTTAATACTATCTTAATATTCTGTTTGGTTAGCAAATCAGGTATAAGTTATCCCGATATTAATTTTAATATTGGGATAACTTATACCTTATAAAAGGTTGGTAATTAGCACCAGTATAACTTATACCTTCTTTTTAGAAATTATGCAATTGTCATTCTTAATACAACATACCCAACAATGAATAAATAACAATCCCAGCATAATTAATCTCAGCATAACTTATCCCAATATAACTTATACCGGCATAACTTATATCGGTATAAATCGTATTCCAACCAAACGACCCATAAGTATTACAACACCAATAACAAACCCAGTGCATTCTTACAATTAGAGTTTGGGAAGATATTACTCATGAAAGATAATAAAAAAAGGCCAATGACAAATAAACTAACCAGAAAACCAAACGAAAACACATAACTAAGACTAGACAGTGCAATTAGAAAAACAAAGCGAAGGCAACAAGAAGTTATAACAGAAATCTAAAAAGACGAAAATACACGAAAGATACTAAGTGATGTACTAAAGTTACTATAACAAACAAAGACAAAGCTCAACTACCTAATCCTCCACCCTAATTCTAGACATTTATATCTTCCTATCTATGGTCATGTCTTCAGTAAAAAATAAGACATATCTTGCATAATCACCTCTCCCAATACTTCTTCGGCCTACTACCTCTCCGTTGGCCCTCCAAGGCCAACCTCTCACACCTCCTCACTGGTGCATCTCTTCTTCACATGTCGGAACCATCTTAGTCTCACCTCCGCGTCTTATCCTCCATAGACGTCACACCCAATTTGTCGCGGATAACTTCATTTCTAATTCTGTCTAACTTGGCATGCCGCACATTGATCGCAGCCTACTCCGCACTACTAAAAAGTAGGAAGAGAAGGTCGCAATAGCTTTTACCCGATTTGTGGGTCGGGATCGATTTTCACAGGGAGCTAGAAATGGAGTCGAATATCTATTTAGATTGGGATTGTGTAATTGTTCCAAATATCACTTCCAATCATTTTTGTTTTTTCTTTAACAAACTACTATTATCAACTACTAATTATAAATGCAACTAGATTATGCTAAACGAGAATTGCTAAAAGTTGTATCTAATGGATAAAAAGGCACTAGGGTAGTGTCATCCTCCTAGGTGGCCAATTAACGTGTAATTGCTTCTAATGCATGATTGACATGATTGGAGAAATATGCTATAACCGTTGCACGATTTTACCCACTCTCACACCTCTCGGCAGAGAGAGTGATTTTGCCCAATTGACTTTCTCAAGACCAAATGGGTAGGCAAATTTGCTCAAGCAACTAGGGTTCAAGTCGGGTAATTACTCTCTCGAGGTTTAACCCTTTAATTGGGACTATCAATTCTCTTGAGTCCATCCCAATTCCTTGTTGGGTCAATTTTGGAGACTTAGGCTCTCTTTCTCAAGAAGAGCCAAGTCAACTTAGTACAAACCAGTGTTTGCAACCACTAATTCATAGATTAAACCATAAAATTGACCCAAATAACAAACACCCATAGTCAATCTAACCTTAAATCACAACACCCATCAATTACCCACACTAGAGTTGAGCCACAACCCTAACTAATGGGTTTAGCTACTCATGTTTGAAGAGAAAAACAGAGAAATAGATGAAGATAAAGACATATTAATTAATTGCTAATGTAGATACAAAGATTCAATGATAAAAACTACGTAAAAATGCCCAAAATGGCTACAGATGGTCTTCTCACGAGCGCAGCTCTGTTCAGAAAATAACTGATGACCTAAAAATGGACAAAGATTCTATTTATACTAAGCTGGAAAAATTGGACAAAAATGCCCCTCCGGGGTTAGTGCGGACCACACAAAATGGACTGCGGCAGCACTAGGCTCTTGGCTCTTCAATTTCATCTCTTTGAACTCAGGCTCCGCGGACCGTGCAAAATGGACCACGGCCGCAGAGTCTTCTAATGCGGTCCGCACAAACATGACCGCAGACCGCGCAGCTTGAGCCTTGGCAATTTTCATCTCTCTAATCTTCGCCTCTGCGGACTGCATATAATGGTAGTGCGGCCGCGGAACCTTCAGTGCAGACCGCACAAATTCCACTGCAGCTGCACTGTTTTAACACTTGATTTTCCAGTTCTCTGAATCTCCCTAGTGTGGACCGCACAAAGTGTAGTGCGGCCGCACTAGGCCTGTTTGTCCTGAGTTTGCCTTGTCTTTGGTACTTGTGCAGGTTTCACTCCTTTTGAGCAGGTCTTTGACATCTTGTCACTTTGTCGATCAAACCTGCAATCAAGCACAACTTATGAGCCTTTTGGGACTATTTTGTAACAATTTATAATCAAAGCGTAAGCAAGAAAGAGCATGAAACACGTTAAAATCCCTAGTTATCAACTCCCCCAAACTTAATCTTTTGCTTGTCCTCAAGCAAACAAAATAAGACTCACCCCTAAAGGGAAAATCCAAGAATTTTCAGCTATCCTAAAGTAACCTCAACAAGCATAAATTGGGACTAATAATTTCCCTCAATACGAATGAATCATTAACAACCTTTAACCTTTGAAAAAAAAACATGGATCAAGTATGACATAAGAGCATCAAGAGTTGACTCATTACATCAAAGAACTCTCTCAATTACTTTGGTCATTGTGGAACCCAAACTCACACATCCTCAACTCTCCTTAAGCAAACCTCATCTTTTAGAATATTGTCACACAAACCGAGGTTAATGGAAATTTATTCATCTCTCTCAAGAAAAGGTCACAAGTCTGGCTCTAAGTATCATATACTTGCCCCTTATGTAAGTATCCACTAATGTAAGCTTCATTCAACTAAAGATCATATAGGGCTTTTGTGGACTCATTGTGAAGGCTTTTGGTTCAGGGTAAGAAATGTTTTGATCTAAGTGGGTTCCATCTTCCCTTAAGCACTTCTTTTGATTTATTTGGCACACATTCTCTTGACTCTTTGAGTCATCTCACTTCTTTCTAAAGGGCTAGAGAGACACATTGTCACTCTTTCTTGTGCAATTCAAACCTCTTCTCCTTTTTCAAATTTCCACACCTTTCTTTCTTTTGCTTTTCTTGAATCCCTTTTTATTCTTTTTCACATTGAGCATTCTCTTTTTTTTTCTTTTGCTTTTCTTTCTTTTTCATTGCCTTTCATTTTCTTCATTTTTTTGCCTTTTACCACTTTGTTGTCATTCCTCGTCTCTCCCCCCAAACTTATACTTTTGCCATGTGCTCAAGGAAAGATCGGGTGCCAAGAGAGGGTATATTTTAGAACGGGTATAAGCTTGTGTCATAGTTCTTGAAAGAAACAGGTCTAAGACTCAAAAGGGTTAATTAGGGATCATATCATTGGTAAGCTATGGAATTTTTCAAACTATCATTTGGATCAAGGAGAGCCTATAATCACGTCTCAAGTCAAAATTCACTTAGTATTTCGCCTCAACAAACATTCAGGGCAAGTTCTAGACCAATGACTCGGGACTTGGATTTGCAATTCAATTACTCACCACACAAGCTAAAGGATCGCTAAAGATATAGAGCCGGGGCCCACAATGACCTTAGATACGATTTGACCACACAATGGTCCCGAAAAACCACTTGACGATTATCGGTCAACACAAGAGTCTCAAGGTCACGACTTTCACCATCCTAAACACAATATTTTGTCTTTGACCATGGGATCAAAGGCAAATGTGTTAGGCCCAAGTGAAGCTTTGCTTGAGGTATCATTAACTATAAACTACTAAAAACAAAAAACAAAAACGGACTCAAACCCTTAAGAAGGTTGTCACGCCATTCATCATTGGGAAGAGCCGCCCGGTTCACACAATACTCCACATTTGGAAAGAACCGTGGCATTAAGAAAACCAAAGGCTTATTAAAAACGTCCAAAACAAAACAAAAGCTACGAACATAAATAAGAAGCTAAAAACGAGAATTTTTTGCGGAAAATAGAATGAATATATACAATAGGGAGTTTGAATATACAATGGGGGAATATATACAATGATGTAACTTTATATATAGACCCAAAGAAAGATGAAAAATGCGATAAAAGTAACTAACTATCAAATTATATAAAGACCAAATGTGAAAATCAAGAAAGCATAAAATGAATCAATATATACAGTCATCCAAAAATGTAGGGCGCACCCCTCAAATAAAAGTTGGCATTGTCCCAATGCGAACTAGTCCAAATAAGCATAAAAAGGAATAGAAAAAGGATATGAGGACTCCCTAAGCCCTGTCGGTCTGCATATGATCATGGATGGTCCCTGGGTCCTCTATGTGCTCGGGAACCTCAGACTGGTTCTCGGTGTCCTGCTGCTCAGCTGATGGGACCTGGGCCTGGACCTGGACAGGCTTTGGATCTGGTACACCCTGTGGCTGACTGGAGGAAGCCTCCGGTGGGTCCGCCAACTGGATGATGGCATCATCTGCTCTAGGAATCTTCCTCCTCTTCGGAGGCCTCTGGGTCTGCTCCGGTTGTGAATGAGCTGTTGAGACTGGGTCATCGAGCAACAGGTCCAAAGGCAGCTGGTCTGCCTTCAGTCTATCTACATCTTCTTGCAGCTCCTTCACGGACTCCTTGGAGGCCCGTGTCTTCCTAAGCTTCTTATGCTCCCGAGCAAGCTCCTTGAGAGCCTTGCTGTGTGAATCAACTGCCTTGGTCAATGTCTCCTGAGTAGTGAGGATTTTCTTCTGGTTTTCAAGTATCTCTTTCAAAGCATCTTCTATCGACCGGGGAACCTGTGGGGCTGGAGGAGCCGACTAAGCCTCTACTGTGGTAGTCAATGTAGACAACTTGGATGAGGCAGTCTGCATCCAATTGTTTATACTTAGAAGGGCCTGGCTTAGTTGATGGGCAGTGATGGAATGGGCCCGGGTAGATGGGATCTCCGGGCCTGCTGATGTGGAAGGGCCGAAAGACATCTCAGTATGAGTGGAGGTAGGCTCAGCTGGGGTTTTTACCACAACTGGCTCTTCAGACTAGCTAGTTGGGGCAGAAGTAGGGGCTTTGTAGTTCTTGTCTTTGGGGTTGTCATTCCCCTTCAAGCTATACCAGGAGAACAGGGTTGTCACTTTGACCTTGATTTCATATGGCCTCTTGTCCACCTGCAAGTCCCGAAAGTACATAGTAAGGGTGTTGGGGAAGGGATAGTTCCGGTCTCTCTCGGCACCCACTATAGAAATGATCTGGGACATCACATTCCCCACATTGATGGGGTACCCTGCCATAATGGAAGCAACCAAAACAGCCCGGTGGAGAGAAAGTGTTTGGTCATGGGTAGTAGGGTCTAACTGGCTGCACACAAATGTCTCCCAGCCCCTCGCCTCAAAGTTTAGGGTCCTCCGTAATATTTTGACCCCAACAATCGACCACTCCGGAACGGTACTTGGGATTGCCAAGTACTGAGCTAACCGTGGACGGACCTCCTCCCCCATCTCCAGCTTTGCCATATAAAGAGACTCATCTACCTCATTGAAACCCAGGTATTCGTTGAGCGACTTCCCGTCAAACAACACCTTAAGGTTCCGAACCTTAGTCAATTTGGAACCCTTTACTATGTGGAATACATCACAGTATAACTCTTTGACTAAGTGTTCATTGGCATCCACGCAGTCATCTAAAAAGTGCTCCTAACCCACTCTCATTCTGAACTATCTATACACGTCAGGGTTGTGGGGTAAAGATCTCTGTCAATGAAACTCCGCTCCGGTATCAATTTTCTCACCGGCCACCACTCCCGAAATTTGTGGTACGCCACCTGGCTCACAAACCTATTCTCCCAAACTTCAGGATTTCTAGTTCGTGCAATACCCCCAACCTGAGGCTCTCCACCCTCAGCTACCTCCTCATCCCCATGCACCTCCTCCTCACCTCCGTCTGCACTCTCCCCGGATGATGAAGCTGTGGGGGAGGTGGAGTATTCACCATTGCCGGTTGTTGAGCCCTCAGACGACTCAGTAGAAACATGCCCTGGTGCTTGGGCAGTGGGTGATGGTAGAGGAGTGTCATCTGTCAATCTGAAACTTGAGAAGAAATGTGTTGGTGCTGAGTCTGACGAGATATCTTGGGAGGGAAGATACTCACTCCCCGACTGATCACATGCTCTATCAGCTGCCTTAATTGCCTTTCTCATCTTCTTTATGTTTTGACGAACCTGGGGAGTGAGTTTAACCAATCTCTACTTCCCTCCCTAGGAGGAATCACCTCTGTCGGGTTGTTTGGAGCCTTTTCATCTTTGTTTAACCATTATCTGCAAACACAAGCATCTAACTTGTTAGTATCAATAGAAGCAGTGAAACATATGTGCATAATGAATTGCAGAACATAAGTAGACAGTTGCAGAAACTGTCCAGTGCGGATCACAAAAAATGGAGTGCGGCCGCACTGGGACCACTGTGGTCCGTACAGGGGTGGGGCTCAGAATACCCACCCTTTGAATCTGACCAGTGCAGACCGCACAAAAGGGTACCGCAGCCACACTGGACCAGTGCGAACCGCACAAAATGCAGTGCAGCCGCACTGAGCAAAAGTCATCTTGCAGAAGTTTATCACCGCGGTCCGTATAAAGTGGTACTGTGGACCGCACTAGGGCACCGCGGTCCGCACAAACACGATCGCGGTACGCAGAGGGTGCCCAGATATGGCACTGAGTTAAGGTTCCTAATTTTTGCTTTTTAGTTCAACCTTTTACCTAATTAGGGTCCCTACTCAATTACCCAGCACATTTTACTCACTAAGTCCAAAAAATCATCATTTAAACTAAACTAACCTAAAAATTGAACTAATTATGGAAAGAAGAGGAACATAAATTAAGACAAAATGAAAATTAAACAAAGTTACAAAATTAAACTAAGAAAAGTTGAGTGAAATGTTACCACATATAAAGATGGAATGAATCAATACAATGCAAACAAGCTACTACGATCAAAGGAGAATTATGAACAGTGAATATGAGCTCTAAGGTTCGATTTTGCGAAAAGTGTAAAAGGGGGTCCATGGGGTCTATTTATAGAAAAACCCCTGGGACCCATTCTCACCTACCAGTGCGACCGCACAAAATGGACCACGGTCCGCACTGGGCTGTTCAAATCAAACCTGATAAGGCAAGCCTATGCGGTCCGCAGAAAATGAACCGAGGCCGCAGAGCTCTACCACGGACCGCACAAAATGCAATGCGGCCACTGTGGCAAACTTCAGAGAGTCCTCACATTGGTCACACTAGTGCGGACCGCATAAAATGTAGTGCGGCCGCACTGGCAACTTCAGATACTTGTTCAATTTTTCCATCATGCCTTATACTGCATCAACACAACCCTGTAACATCTCACAACCAGTGAGCCAAAAAATCAATACTATACTACAAAGAAAATCAAAGAAAACAAGAAGAAAAAGACATGGGTTTCTTCCCAAGAAGCGCCCGATTTAACGTCGTGGCACGACGCATGTTACCACCACATCACTTGAGATGAAGAAGCGCCACCACGTGGCTGTTATCAAACTTTCCAAGATAATGCTTGACTCGGTGCCCATTAACTCTGAAGACTTTACCATTATTGTTTTTCAAATCAAGAGCACCAAAAGGGGTCACAAACACAACTTCAAACGGTCCACTCCATTTGGATTTGAGCTTTCCCGGAAACAGACGTAATCGGGAGTTGAATAAGAGAAGCAAATCACCTACGTTGAACTCCTTTCCACGAGCATATTTGTCATGAAGGTACTTCACTTGTCCTTATACAAGGACGAACTGGAGTAAGCATGGAATCTAAATTCATCGAGTTCATTGAGTTATTCAACACAAAGATTAGCTGCAACATCCCATTCAAGGTTCAACTTCCTCAAAGCCCACATGGCCTTGTGCTCTAACTCAACCGGAAGATGGCATGCTTTCCCAAACACCAACCGATACGGAGACATCCCAATCAGAGTTTTGTAAGCCGTCCGATAAGCCCATAGAGCGTCATCCAACTTCTTCGACCAATCGGTCCTATTTGCATTGACCATCTTTGATAAGATACTTTAGATTTCTCTGTTGGAGACTTCCACTTGACCACTAGCTTGAGGATGATAAGGGGTCGAAACCTTATGATTGACACCATACTTGGAAAGCAATGTGTCGAAAGCTTTATTGCAAAAGTGAGACCCCCCATCACTAATAATCGCACGAGGAGTGCCAAACCTTGTGAAAATGCTCTTTTTAAGAAATGCAACAACACTCCGGGCTTCATTGTTAGGCAAAGCCACGGCTTCAACCCATTTTGAGACATAGTCAACCGCCACGAGAATGTAAGTATTCCCACAAGAGCTAACAAATGGACCCATGAAATCGATGCCCCAAACATCAAAGATATCCACTTCAAGAATGGTATTGAGAGGCATCTCATCCCTTTTTGAAATTCCGCCCGCTCTTTGGCAATCTTCGTACCTCTTCACAAAATCACCCGCATCTTTGAATAAGGTGGGCCAATAGAATCCACAAATAAGGACTTTCGAGGCGGTCCTTACCCCACCATGATGGCCACCACAGGGTGAAGAATGACAAGCCTCTAAGATACTAAATTGTTCTTCCTCTGGGACACATCTACGAATCACACCATCCGTGCAAATCTTGAACAAGTATGGCTCATCCCAATAGAAATCCAAACTATCCCGCTTGAGCTTCTTCCTTTGGTTAGAAGAGAGCTCACACGGGATTACTCCAATCACAAGGTAATTGGCAACATCAACAAACCATGGCATATCATTCATTGACACTACAAGTAGTTGTTCGTCGGGAAATGAATTATTGATCTCAAGGCCATCATAAGGCCTCCCCTCTTCCTCCAAACGAGACAAGTGATCCGCCACTTGGTTCTCACTACCTTTCCGATCCATAATTTCTATATCAAACTCTTGAAGTAGTAACAGCCATCTCATCAATCTTGCCTTGGAGTCTTTCTTTGTCATCAAGTACCTAAGGGCGGCATGATCGGTGTGCACTATAACTTTGGCTCCCATAAGATATGGTCGAAACTTTTCCATTGCAAACACTATAGCCAACAACTCTTTCTCGGTGACTGTATAGTTCCTTTGAGCCTCATCCATGGTCTTGCTTGCGTAGTACATCGGATGAAACATCTTTTTAACCCTTTGACCCAAAACAGCCCCAACCCCAACGTTACTTGCATCACACATGAGCTCTAAAGGCAAGATCCAATTTGGTGCGGTAATGATAGGGGTAGTGGTCAACTTAAGCTTGAGAAGATCGAATGCTTGCATACATCCCTCATCGAACACAAACTTTGCATCATTTTCAAGCAACTTACACAAGGGGTGTACCACTTTTGAAAAATCTTTTATATACCTCCGGTAAAAACCCGTGTGCCCAAGAAAACTCCTTACCCCTTTGACAGAAATGGGGGGAGGAAGCCTTGAAATCACCTCTATCTTGGCTTTGTCAACTTCAATTCCATGCTTTGAGATTTTGTGACCCAACACTATACCCTCTTCAACCATGAAATGCCATTTTTTCCAATTGAGTACGAGGTTTGTGTCTTCACACCGGGTCAACACTCTATCCAAATTACCCAAACACTCTTCAAAGGAATCACCAGCCACACTGAAATCATCCATGAAGACCTCCAATATATCTTCCACCATGTCGGTGAAAATAGCCATCATACATCTTTAAAATGTCACCGAAGCATTACACAATCCGAACGACATCCGAGAGAAAGCAAAGGTTCCATACGGACAAGTAAATGTGGTCTTCTCTTGGTCCTCTGGGGCAATTAAGATTTGATTATACCCCGAGTACCCATCCAAAAAGCAATAAAAAGCACGCCCAACAAGACGATCTAACATTTGGTCAATGAATGGCAATGGAAAATGGTCCTTTCGAGTCACCTTGTTTAGCTTTTGGTAGTCCATGCAAACCCTCCAACTTGTAACTGTCCAAGTAGGAATAAGTTCATTGTTGTCGTTTGTCACCACAGTCATACCACTCTTCTTCGGCACATATTGCACCAGAGAAGTCCACGAGCTATCAGAAATGGGGTACACAACCCCGACATCCAACCATTTGATCACCTCTTTCTTCACCACTTCTTGCATAGCCTCGTTCAATCTTCTTTGATGCTCCAAGGAAGGCTTTGCATCATCCTCCAAGATGATTTCGTGCATACAGAATGCGGGGCTTATTCCTTGAATGTCAGCTAGAGTCCATCCAATTGCCCTTTTCTACTTTTGAAGCACTGCCAAAGTGGCTTCAACCTGCATGTTAGTAAGGCAAGAAGAAAGAATAACTGGTAAAGTAGAGTTTGAGCCCAAGAATTCATACCTGAGGTGTGGAGGAAGTGGTTTCAACTCCAACACAGGTGGCTCCTCAATTGATGGCTTTGTTGATAGAGTTTTCCGGTTTTTAAGATCCAAAGACAATTTTCTAAGCTCATAAGAATAAGAGTCCAACCCATGTAATGCATTCACGCACTCCACTCTACTTTCATCCTCATTGACATCAAGATTTAATAGCACGGCCTCAAGAGGATCCTCCATGTTGATCATAGCACTGGTATCATCCACAATCATATTTGTGACAAGGTCTACAAATGAGCACACCTCGGTGCTATTAGGTTGCTTCATAGATTTGCAAACATGGAAAACGACCTTTTCATATCCTACTCGGAAAGTGAGCTCACCCGCTTCAACATCAACCAATGTCTTCCCTGTTGCAAGGAAAGGTCTGCCCAAGATAATAGGAACCTCATAGTCCACTTCATAATCCAAAATGACAAAGTCGGCCAGCAAAATGAATTTGTCCACCCAGACAAGCACATCATCAATAATTCCCAAAGGTCACTTCATCGATCAATCCGCCATTTGAAGTCTCATTGAGGTTGGTCTAGGTTGCCCAATATCCAAAGTTTTGAAAACTGAGTAGGGCATTAAATTAATACTAGCTCCCAAGTCACATAAAGCCTTGGCAAAATCCGCACTCCCAATGGTGCAAGGAATGGTGAAAGCACCGGGATCTTCAAGCTTCGGGGCCAATGAATGCACTATAGCACTAACTTGGTGAGTCATCTTTATAGTTTCACAATCCATAGAACACTTCTTTGTAACTAAGTCTTTCATGAATTTTGCATAATCCGACATTTGTTCAAATGCCTCCACCAAAGGCACATTAATAGATAAGCTCTTCATCATGTCAATGAACTTTTTAAACTGATTATTATTCTTCTGCTTCGCAAGCCTTTGAGGATAAGGTGGAGGTGGCCTTGGCAAAGGAGCCTTGGATTTTGGCACAATCGGCTCCGGCATGTTAATTATGTGTTCCCTAGACGGGTTCATATCATTTTGGGTTTCCACCTCGATTTCTTGAATATCAATTCTCACTTAATTGTTCACATTTTCATCAACCACATCTTCAACTACCAAAGGGACTTCGTCATCTTGCAACTTAACATCATCATCGCCTCTCCCACTTCTTGTTGTGACTGCCATAACATGATTGTTCCCACCCTTTGGTTTCACTACCGTATCACTTGGTAGAGCACCCTTCGGGCGAGTATTCAATGACTGAGAGATTTGGCCTAATTGCACCTCCAAGTTTTGGATAGAGGTGTTGTGAGAAGCTAACTATGCATCCGAATCCGCATTCCTCTTCATCATCTGCTCGAACATCATTTCAATTCTGCTCATATCATTTCCAGAAGAACTAGGACCTTGAGAAGGGAAAGGGGGTGGATTGTTCGGTTGTTGGTACATTGAGGGCCTTTGAAAGCCTTGCCCCCAATTGCCTTGGTTTCCATTGTTGTTCCACCCGCCTTGATTGTTGTTGTTGCCCCAATTGTTGTTATTTTCATTCCAATTGCCTTGGTTGTTGTTTTGATTACCCCAATTGTTGTTTTGGTTGTTGTTGTTCCAATTGCCACCACTTTGTTGTTGGTTGCCTCAATTTCCTTGGGGTCGCCATTGTTGGTTTGAAGAGTTGCCTCTATTGCCTTGATAGTTGTTGACATATTGTACCTCTTCACTTTGGTCATCATAACCATCATTTGGACACCCATCATATTCATCAACAAATTTCTTAGAATTTACTTGATTTTGTTGCCTCATTTTCCTTCTCTTGTTGACAAGTATGCTAACACCCTCCATGGCATTCACTTGGCGAGGATTCTGAACTTGTTGCAATTGTGCCTTAGCCAATTGGTTCATAGTAGTAGTAAGCTCAGCTATCGCTTGCCCGTGATCATGTAATTTCTTGTGCATATGGATAACCGTAGGGTTACCTTGAGGCACATTTGCTCTACTCTGCCATGTTGAAGAAGTGTCCGCCATTTCATCAAGTACATCACATGCCTCATCATAAGAAAGCTTCATAAAATTGCCCCTGGACAATTGGTTCACAATGCATTGATTTGTAGTATTTATGCCCCGGTAGAAGGTTTGTTGGATCATGGCCTCGGTCATATCATTATTTGTGCACTCATTCACCATCGTTCTATACCGCTCCCAAATTTCATGCAAAGGTTTTGTTGGCTCTTGCTTGAAGGCCAATATTTCATCCCAAAGTGCCACCATATGACTAGGAGAGAAGAATTTGGCAATAAACTTATCCGCTAACTCATCCCAAGTTGTGATGGAATGGTTAGGGAGTTTCTCGAGCCAATCTAATGCCTTTCCCCGAAGTGAGAACGGGAAAAGTCTCAATCGCAATGCATCCTCGGACACATTCGTCTGCTTGCTCCCCTAGCATGTATCTACGAACCCCATGAGATGTTTGTATGCATTTTGATTTGCAGCGCCCGTGAAGTATCCACGCTGCTCAAGTAAGGTCAACATCATATTGGTTATCTGAAAGTTGCCCGCCCAAATCCGAGGTGGGACAATAGCACTTGTATAGCCCTGGTTCGGTAATACTCTGGGAGCCACTCTAGGAGGAACCGGGGGAGGGTCTGGAATATTGTCATTTGGATTAGCATTGGCATTCCGGCCTCTCCGTTTACCTTGAGGTGCAAGAGGCACCTCATCTTGCTCAAGATCATCTACCTCCTCCCCCGCTATCACATTTCAAAGAGGGTCATTAGCGTTGTTTAAAGCCATGTTAGTACCTGACTAATGACACAAACAAGTAAGTAACAAAGAAGGAAAGAAGAACAATACACAAAACTAACTAAATAGATATCCAAAACCGTTAGCTCCCCGGCAACGGCGCCAAAAAGTGATCGCAGCCTACTCCGCACTACTAAAAAGTAGGAAGAGAGGGTCGCAATAGCTTTTACCTGATTTGTGGGTCGGGATCGATTTCCACAGAGAGCTAGAAATGGAGTCGAGTATCTATTTAGATTAGGATTGTGTAATTGTTCCAAATATCACTTCCAATCATTTTTTGTTTTTCTTTAACAAACTACTATTATAAACTACTAATTATAAATCCAACTAGATTATGCTAAACGAGAATTGCTAAAAGTTGTATCTAATGGATAAAAAGGCACTAGGGTAGTGGCATCCTCCTAGGTGGCCAATTGACGGGTAATTGCTTCTAAGGCATGATTGACATGATTGGAAAAATATGTTATAACCGCTGCACGATTTTACCCACTCTCACACCTCTGCAGAGAGTGTGATTTTGCCCAATTGACTCTCTCAAGACTAAATAGGTAGGCAATCTTGCTCAAGCAACTAGGGTTCAAGTCGGGTAATTACTCTCTCGAGGTTTAACCCTTTAATTGGGACTATTAATTCTCTTGAGTCTATCCTAATTCCTTGTTGGGTCAATTTTGGAGACTTGGGCTCTCTTTCTCAAGAAGAGCCAAGTCAACTTAACACAAACCAGTGTTTGTAACCACTAATTCATAGATTAAACCATAAAATTGACCCAAATAACAAACACCCATAGTCAATCTAACCTTAAATCATAACACCCATCAATTACCCACACTACGGTTGAGCCACAACCCTAGCTAATGGGTTTAGCTACTCATGTTTGAAGATAAAAACAGAGAAATAGATGAAGATAAAGACATATTAATTAATTGCTAATGTAGATACAAAGATTCAATGATAAACACTAAGTAAAAATGCCCAAAATGGCTACAGATGGTCTTCTCACGACCGCAGCTCTGTTCAGAAAATAACTGATAACAATGGACAAAGATTCTATTTATACTAAGCTGGAAAAACTTGACAAAAATGCCCCTGCGGGGTCAGTGCAGACCGTACAAAATGGACTGCGGCCCACTAGGCTCTTGACTCTTCAATTTCATCTCTCTGAACTCAGGCTCCGGGAACCACACAAAATGGACCGCAGCCGCGGAGTCTTCTAATGCGGTCCGCACAAACATGACCGCGGACTGCGCAGCTTGAGCCTTGGCAATTTTCATCTCTCTGATCTTTGCCTCTGCGGACCGCACATAATGGTAGTGCGGCCGCGGAGCCTTCAGTGCGGACCACGCAATTTCCACTGCGGCCGCACTGTTTTAACACTTGATTTGCCAGTTCTCTGAATCTCCCTAGTGAGGACCGCACAAGGTGTAGTGCGGTCGCACTAGGCCTGTTTGTCCTGAGTTTGCCTTGTCTTTGGTACTTGTGCAGGTTTCACTCCTTTGAGACGATCTTTGACATCTTGTCACTTTGTTGATCAAACCTACAATCAAGCACAACTTATGAGCCTTTTAGGACTATTTTGTAACAATTTATAATCAAAGCGTAAGCAAGAAAGAGCATGAAACACGTTAAAATCCCTAGTTATCACACATCCATCTCAACATCCTCATCTCAGTCACCTTCATCTTCTGGACATGAGAATTCTTGACTGGCCAACACTCCGCCCCATACAACATAATCGGTCTGACCACCGCTCTATAGAACTTCCCTAAGTCTTGGTGGCATATTCTTATCACACAAAACACTAGAAACGAGCCTTCATTTCATCCATCTTGCCCCAATACGATGCGTGACATCCTCGTCGATCTCCTCATTCCCTTGAATAACGGACCCAAAATACTTGAAACTCTCTCTCCTAGGGACGACTTGAGAATCAAGTCTCACGTCTTCGTCCACTACCTGAGTTGCACCACTGAACTTGCAGTACTCCCAGTATTCTGCTTTGGTCCTGCTCAACTTGAAATATTTAGACTCCAGGGTCTGCCTCCAAACCTCTAACCTATCGTTGACACCACCACTTCTGCCTCCAAACCTCTAACCTCTCATTAACACCACCGCACGTCTCGTCAATAAGTAGTAGTATTAAACTAATTTATAAGTCAATCACAATTCTACAATAACAAAGTAGAAAATAAGGATTGGTCTAATAAATATTCTAAGATTGATCACAAATTTAATTTAAATAATTACAGGAAACATACAGCTCATACTGATAGAGTCAAATTGTTTTTCTTTTTCACACATACATGAAAATATGGTATTGATAAGTGTAGTTTCAGCTAGGGGTGTGCATTCGAATTGGTTTATCGATAAATCGAATCGATTATTTGTTATCGATTTATAGATTTCGATTTCGAAATTTTCCTTATCGAGTTATCGATTTCGATTTTGTCCTCTTCGGTTATCCGTTTATCGATAAACCGATAAGATATACTTAATTTTTTTTACCCTTATTCTATAATACTCTTTCCTTTACCCTAAGTCTTTAACCCTATTATTTTATCTACCACATTTAATGAATGATCATATTTAAAGTTCAAGGGAATGAAGTTCAAATTAATAGAAAATAAAATTAGCCGGGATGATGTATTTTTATTTTTTTATACCGTTAGAGTGTTGATGACATACATTTGATCCCTTACTTTAGTTTCGTTGCATGTGCTTGTTGACACAATTTTTATGTTATAAACGGTGTTCGTCTTATTTTAGCTTCTTTTTGTCCATATTAATTAAGCGTGTTTATAGCAATATACTTTCCGTGGAATCCCGCAAATTTTCTTATTGGTGTAATCGATAAACCCCAAAAATCGATAAATCGAAATCGAAAAAATCGAAACATTATTGACACGATAACAATATGTACAAATCGATAATCGATAAGTAACTATCGATAAGGGTCAAAATCGAATCGATAAATCGAATGCACACCCCTAGTTTCAACCGTGCAAGTGCATGGCCGCGTGAGGTTGCTTATTGCTTATGGATTGGTAAAAATAGCACGGTATAGACAGTTTTCGGATTGGTCATTCAAAAATAGCCAGCGTTTACCAAGTCAATGAAAAATAGCCACTATTTTGCTGCAACAGAGACCGGTCCAGCATAATATACTGGAGTTCGGTGCACCTGTGTATGAACTCCAGCATATTATGTTGGATCGGTATACGTTGCTGGCTCCAGTATAATATACTGGAGACTGGAGCACCGGTGCTCCAAACTCCAGTATATTATGCTGGACCAGTATACTTGTTGGAATTCCAATATATTATGCTGGAGTTCTAGTGTACTTATGCTGGAACTCCATCATATTATGCTGGAGTTCCAACATACTTATCCTGGAACTTCAGTATAATATGCTGGAGTTCAAGTATACTTATGCTGGAACTTCAGCATAATATACTGGCGTATTTTTCGAGTTTTGAACAGTGTTTTCGGTCAAATTTATCTTTACATAAAAAGTAACTAAATTTTAATTATTTTTAAAATTGAGCTATTTTTGAACGACCAATTATAAATCTGGCTATTTTTTAATTTCTCCCGATGGATTGTTCTCAATCTTGAATTATGTTATACGCGGAAACCGGGAGAATAAATGGTGGTTATTGATGTTGACGGTTAGAAAATTTAATAAAGAGGCGTCATAAAATCTTCCACTTAAGGGCGGCTCCGTTTAGATCGATATTCTATCTGTTATTATTATTGTTCATCATAAATATTTCGGATTTATGGGATTATGTTTTTCTTTTTGATTCTACAAAAAATTAATACAATTTTATGTGATTTTTATTTTTTTTAACTTTTTAGATTTATCTTTAATAGTAATAAAAGATCACAAGATTCTATCAGTACTTATTAGGGCGGTGCATAATTTGGTAAATACCGAATTACCCTACCGAAAGCGAAAATTTTGGTATTTGGTACTCAATATTTTGGTATTCGGTATGGTATTTGGTTTAATTTTTTTTAAAAACGGTAATATGTATGGTATTTAGTATTTTAAAATGAAATACCGAAATACCGATACCGTACCGAAATATATATTATATTGCTCAATACACATATTATTAATTATAACATAAATATAAAAAATCTAAAATTTTTGCTTTTCTTTATTCTCTAAGTTCATCAAGTAACTCTAAGCAACTAACAAGACATTTTTAATGATCAAATTTATTCTTTTATGTACAATTTTCTCTCTCTGAGTTGATATTTACTGGGTTTGGATAAAACTTTTGTCAACAAACATTTTTAGTTTTATACTTTTGAGTACTTTAATTAAGAATATTACATTCTATGACTCGATGCACAAGTTAGTATTCAAACCGAATAAATCGAATTTACCGAACAGAATAAATCGAAACCGAAAGGAGAAAAACCGAAACATGCAAAATTTAATTAGGTACGGTATTGGTATAACATTTTAAGAAACCGAATATCAAAAATACCAAACCGAAATATCTAAATACCGTATTATACCGATCGACGAACACCCCTAGTACTTATAGAATGTTATATGTTTGTGTGATTTTTGAACTTCATGTCTAAGAAAATCATCAATTTAAATGAAATTTATTAGTGCTTATATTATTTAGTCATGGTAAAGAAATATATATTTTTACTCCAATATAGCATTAAACCTCATCGTGTGTAAGTACTTCTATTTTTTTTTAAAAATAACTAGTGGTAGTGACCCCTTTAGTTGATGACAGTATTTGGAGTTATTTGGATTTGGGGATTGAAGATGATGGGATCCAAAGTTCTGGGGCCCATTTTGGTGTTTAACCAAAAATGTAGGGTTGTTGCCGTGATTTACTCTTTGCCATGTGAAATTTTGGACATTATTTCCTCCGTGACCCACAAGTCCATACCTTTCCCGGTCCTCCACATGGGGTTCCCTCACATTTCTTTTGGTTGTTGTTAAGTTATTGTGTTTTTATTATGAAATTTAAGAATTTTAAACGCGTCACCATTTAATGATTTCGGACGATTTAATGTTTAGAAATTGATAAATTAACTTGTAGTTCAACTACATCATCTTCGCAACTTCAATGACAAGACACTTTAATTTCTGCAACAAATTAAGTACAAGTAAGATACATTCTTTGCTTAATTTCAAAAGCTTGTTTCTGGAAAAAAAATTGTGGAAAAGGTACTCCTTCCATTCACGTTTACTTGTTCACTATATTAAAAATATATTTTTATTTTTACTTGTCAACTATATTAAATCAAGAGAAAGACAATCTTTTTTTTCTTGTTTTACCCTTATAAGTAGCTACTCATTCCTCAAATCATTTCTCAATACTTTTGAAAATGCTATTATTATTATGAATAAAATTATAATACATACTTCATTTATTTTTTTAAATGGAGTGCAAAGTTAAAAATGGATAACTAAAAATGGACGAAGGAATAGCAAAATTATGAAAATGTCATCTCTATCACATTCATCTACATCAGCACAAACTTACTACTAAAACTGGCACTATTATAACCCACATTTTAGGCACTGGTTTGAAGAGCAGATTATTCATAATACTCCCTCCGTTTCAATTTATCTGAACACATTTGACTGGGTATGGAGTTTAAGAAAAGAGAGAAGACTTTTGAAATTGTGGTGTAAAATGAAGCACATATATTTTGTGTGGCTATAAATCATTGCATAAAGGTAAATTGTTTCCAAAGAGATTATTTTTTTTGCACGAACTAAAAAGGAAATAGGTTCACATAAATTGAAACGGAGGGAATATATATAATTAAGAGTTTTTTTTCAAAGTTGATTGAATATGTAAATTGGAAAGGATTCAACTTTCAAGTAAGAGTGAAGCTAGGGAGTCAATATTATATAATCATAGCTCATCTCTACAACAGAAATGTTGCAACTTCAATATTGAACTTGACAACTTTGTCCTGGGTATCGGGGACGGTCCAGCGAATTTTGTAGCTTAAAGTCAAACTTTATGAGGGGTCTTAAATTTTTAAATTTATTATTATTATTTATTTGAAGTCTATTTTTTTAAGCTTTTCTTAGATATAAAGTTATTCATAATTTTTTTTTATAATCAACAACTCCTAATAAGTATTTTCCAATTGACAATATAAATAATCCATTTAACCTTTCTTGTGACATTGTTGTTCTTAGGTATGATTTTATCAATTTTAATTTTGAAAACTTCTTTCCGCTGAAGCAACAGTAACATGAGTTATGAACATTATTTCATAAGCAATTTAGGCATTTGGAAAAAAATTAAATATTTTTATTTGATTCAGTGTATCATTTAAACTGATATCTTCTAATTGTACTATTTTCCTTAATACTTTTTAATTCAGAAAATATATCTAAACCATCAATATCGAATTGATTATTACGCATTAAGGAACATTCAAGATTAAGGCAATATTTTTTCAAATTTTCAGCATTTAGTGGTCTTAGTTTTCACTGCCAAATAGAAAACCAAAAATATTTTCATATACTTCAAATTGTTCAAATCTATTTTGAAATGAAAAAATAGCCTTGTCTATTATGTATAAAAGTAATCAACTCTAATGGAGTCGTCGGAAGATTTTGAGATTTTATTATCAACATTCGCATCAAATTGTTACTTCTTATATATCACATATTTCTGACAAAATTTGGGTTTGATATTTATTTCAAGTGCGATTTACTTGGTAGAAATCATAGCAGTTGCAAATTCTTCTTCTCTATATTTGTTAAAGAAAGAAATCAAACTTTTTCACTTTACATAACTCTTTTTTAAAGTTATACAGAGTCTATTAGGGTATAACAAAAAAGGGGCCCCACAAATATGAGGCTAAAGCGATTGTTTTACTTGCTTTATGGAAGGGCTATCCTGCTTGCCAGTTAAAGTTATATGTCACAGCACCACTTAGGATGTCATATATGTAAATGCTTTTATGATTTGTTACCTACTATATAAGTATTTTACTACAAAATTGGTAGATAATAGTTATGGTAAAAGAAGGGTAAGTATGAATACGATGCTTCTCCCTTTTCAAATTGCATTTTCTGAATTTACTTTAGAATATCTTTGAGATGCTTGTAAATGGAGTTTAAAATACGAATTATTAGGGTGAAGTGCACAGTTAGCCAGTAACAAAATATGTATTTACTTTTAAGTCACTGTTTAAAATATCTTAGTCTTTAGTCACTGTTTTAATAAATTTATACTTGCCCGGACAAAAATACCCTTCTGCTCATAAAGTTTAGGACCAAGTGTCCTTAACTTATGAGCTTGTTACTATAAGTTCAGGACTAACTGTCCTTAATTTATAATTCTAAGTTTAGGACTACCTGTCCTTAACTTTTGAACTTGTAACTCTAAGTTCAGGACTACATGTCCTTAACTTTTGAAATTGGAACTCGAAGTTCAGGACTACCTGTCCTTAATTTTTCTGCTTGTAACTCTAAGTTAAGGACTACCTATCATTAGTTTCTGTGCTTGTAACTCTAAGTTAAGGACCAAATGTCCTTAATTTTTGAACTTCCAACTCTAAGTCCAGAACCAAGTGTCCTTAACTTATGAGCTTGTTATTGTAAGTTCAGGACTAGTTATCCTTAATTTATGAGCTTGTGAGTCAAAGTTAAGGACTACCTGTCCTTAACTATTCCGACAACCAAGGACACAATCTCTTTCATTTATTTATTTTCTCATCCTGAAAAATGAATCTTATAAAAGTACTTGCCCCAAATGAAAGCGTCTGTTAATAAACATTTGTGCCTGTTGGACTCCAGGATGAGGTTCAGCCCAAAATGCACACAAGGCCCAACAAAGGCCTCCTTAGTCCATTAGTTTAGTCCCTTTATTTAAGATTGATTTGTAAATATATAAACATGCCCATATATTCTTTTTGTACAGTTTTTACATTATCAGAAAGAAGATGAATCCAGAATTTTGCTTCTAGTCTCTTCTTCTCTTCCTAGCTAAGAACTAGGGTTTTCTCATTACAAATTGCACTGAATTTTGACTTGAATTTCAGCTATTATCTTGGTATCAAAGCCAATCAAATCATGTTGTTCGATCGACACTACCCGTGTTGATTGATTTGGTCATTTTTTTTGCTTTTGGCGGTGGTTCGACGGTGCTACGGTGAGGTTCTACGGCGAGTTTTCAACCGAATTTTTGGCACGTTTTCCATTCCGCTCAAATACATTGACGAAATTCGGTAACATTTCCTTCTGATTTACTGTTCTCATCTTTGACATGAGCCGTGTTGGCTTTTTTGGTTTCAATCTCGATTGTGTATAGTATGGGTGAATATTTCCTCGGAATTTGTGGTATTTCTTCACAGCATGTGTTAATTGTGACTTTAATTGCTAGTTTTGTTGAAGTATGGGGTCGATTGGTGATCCTCCGACTATAACTTCTTCTTCCACTGCTTCTTCTACTGTCGAACCATCTCATCCACTATATTTGTATCCTTCCGACTCACCCGGGACAGTATTAGTCACCAAATCATTTAATGGTACTGGATATGGAAGTTGGAGGAGAAGTATGTTGATAGGACTGTCTTGTAAGAACAAATTGGGCATTATCAATGGGACATTTGCTAAGCCAAATGAGAACTCTCCCCTGTATGAACCATGGTGTCGTTGTAATGACATGGTGATTGCTTGGATATTGAATAATCTAGAAACAGAAATTAGAGAAAGTGTAATGTACACTGAGTCTGCTCAGAAATTATGGAAGGAAATTGAGCAAAGGTATGGAAAACCACATGGAACCAAGGTGTTTCAGATTAGGAAGGAACTTGCCTCTATTTCTCAAGGAGCCTCCAATATTGCTTCTTATTTCAATCGAATTAAGAAACTATGGGATGAACTAGCTTATTCCATATCATATCCAGAGTGTACCTGCGGATGTAAAGAGGCATTCCAGAAGTTAGAAGAGGAACAAAAGGTACATCAATTTCTTATGGGATTGAATGAGTCTTATTCTGGTGCTCGAAGGGATATCCTGCTCATGAAACCCTTACCTGACATAGATAGTGTTTATGAAATGCTAATCGAGGATGAGAGTCAAGTGGAGCTTCAACCTTCTAATCCGACATTTAACTCTGACTTAGCATCTTTCTTTTCTGGTGTTCAGAAGCCCTATCCTATGAGAGTGAATTTTGAGTCTTCTAAGGTGAATTTTGAGTCTTTTAAGAAGGGGAATACTAATATGGTGTGCATATATTGTAAGAAGCCAGGCCATTCAATTGATAAATGTTATAAGTTGCAAGAGTATCCTCCCAATCCTGGGCCTAAATTCAAGAGGAGAGCAGCTTGTGTAGACATGTGATTTTTGACCCTCTCCAAGATTTTTCATATTTTAGCACGTAAATATTTAATTTAGGCCTAATATAACTATTTCAACTAATTTTTACTCTTTTACTTTATTTTATAAAAGAAAATAAAAATTACAAAAAATTATTCCATTAATGTTTTGTTAGTCATTTTTAACCTTGAAAAAATACAAAAAAAATAGTTTGTTTTAATGGTCAGTCTTATTTTAACAGTTATTTTATTTAAGTATGACTAATTAATAAATAAGGTCGTATTTTAGTCCCATTCGCGGAGAAAGTATAAAACTTGGGCTCGAGCAACCCATTTTTAGGTCTAATTTTGGACCTAGCCCATAATTTCCAAGCCTATAATTCCTAGGCCCATACCCCTAACCTAATCCCTACCCCTATATATAGTATCTAACACCGAAAAAACTAGGAGGACCAGCGGTTTTTCTCTGAAAAAGATCAAAGATACACAAAAAGCCAAAAGGCTCTAATCAGACGGAAGACCCTAGGGATCTAGGAAATGAGGCACCATTTGTGACCAATTTTTGGACTCCCCTCCCCTCTATGGATATGGTCTCTTTCAGATGACCCTCCTGAATTCATCTTCTCCTCGACCCCTTCGCCACCCACTCACCGGAACACACACACACATGCACAAGACAAAAAAATCAAACGCGGCCATGACACCTCTTGAAGATCCATGCCGCCGCCACTCTTTCTCGTCACCGGACTCACCGGAGAAATCTAATACAACCACTGCTCTTCTTTCTCGTCGTCTACTCTTTCCTTTTGATTGCTATGATGGAGACAGATGGAAATAGAGAGAGAACATCGCCTGAAAATACTCCATAACCATCGAGCATTCCAGTCCAAAGTCCAAGAATCGAGTCGAGGTGTCCGTTGTAGCCGAGTTCGAGGAGGTTTGGTCGAGTTTCTATTGAGGTTTTGTACGCAGTTTTGTTGGTGTTTTAGCTTTAAAAGTTGTCAAGGAATCGAAGCTCAGATGCATATATAAAAGGTTTTTTTTGTTCCTATCTCATCTTATGACAATAGCTTGATGAATGTTGTTGACGGATCCCCGCTTCTCTGTTAGCATGCTTTCATGTGTGATTTTATTTTGTTTATCTATTTTTGGTGTTATTGGATCATTGATGTTGGGTTGTTAAGAGGGATTGATCAGATTTCTATGGCTGGCCTCTAAAGTAGATCTTGTGTAAATATGCAAATCGTTTCTCTCGTTCCTGAAGTCTGCTAGAGACTTGGTTCGTTATTCTACTTCTTTGAAGATTGAGTGTCTTCTTGGTAGTTTAAGAATGTTTAGTAACACATGTAATGAATTCTTATTTTTGCTCTTTAAGTGATCTCAATCTTATTCATTTTTATTTTAGATTAATTTAATGGGTATTTGTATTGTTGGTTTCTTAAGTTAAGATGCCATGTTTGTTCATATAATCTAAGAATGGAGTTTGTTGAAGCAGATAAATATAATAGCAAAAGATCCAGGGGTGTAGTTGGATTGAATTGAACGGGTAAGTGCATGAGTTTATTGCCTTTGATGGTTTACATGCTAAGTCTGAATACATTTACTCCGTTTTAGATAACCTGTTCGGTCAAAAACAACACATTACTATTTTTTTAAGGGATCCGGGTTTGCATTTCATGTGACCCGATTCTAATTTCCAACAAGGTTAAATAGAACGTGTCGTGGACCGCGGGTGCATTTCATGCGACATGGTTCAAGGCGTGTTTTAGATAACGTTGAATCTTCTTAAAAATGATTAAAAGCGGTTAATAAGCTAAATATACCATAGGATAAAACATGTATTAAAATCAGATAATAGGCCAATTATAATAGTTTAAGCGACTGTGCTAGAACCACGGAATCCGGGGATGCCTAAAACCTTCCCCCGGGTTAACAAAATTCCTCACCCGGATTTCTGTGTTCACGGACTGTAATACAGAGTCAATCTTTTCCTCAATTCGGGATTTGAACCGGTGACTTGGAACACCATAAATTATCCCAAGTGGAGACTCTAAATTTTTAATAAAACAATCCCATTTCGATTGTCACTTTAAATTGGAAAAAACTCCCATTTATACCGGAGTGTAGTAAAAAGGAGGTGTGACAGCTCTGGTGACTCTGCTGGGGATGTGATTTTTGACCCTCCCCAAGATTTTTCATATTTTAGAACGTAAATATTTAATTTAGGCCTAATATAGCTATTTTAATTAATTTTTACTCTTTTACTTTATTTTATACAAGAAAATAAAAATTACAAAAAAATATTCCATTAATGTTTTGTTAGTCATTTTTAACCTTGAAAAAATACAAAAAAAATAGTTTGTTTTAATGGCCAGTCTTATTTTAACAGTTATTTTTATTTAAGTATGACTAATTAATAAATAAGTTCGTATTTTAGTCCCATTCGCGGAGAAAGTATAAAACTTGGGCTCGAGCAACCCATTTTTAGGTCTAATTTTGGACATAACCCATAATTTCCAAGCCCATAATTCCTAGGCCCATACCCCTAATCTAATCCTTACCCCTATATATAGTATCTAACACCGAAAAAACTAGGAGGACCAGCGGTTTTTCTCTGAAAAAGATCAAAGATACACAAAAAGCCAAAAGGCTCTAATCAGACGGAAGACCCTAGGGATCTAGGAAATGAGGCACCATTTGTGACCAATTTTTGGACTCCCCTCCCCTCTCTGGATATGGTCTCTTTCAGATGACCCTCCTGACTTCATCTTCTCCTCGACCCCTTCACCACCCACTCGCTGGAACACACACACATAGGCACAAGACAAAAAAATCAAATGCGGCCATGACACCTCTTGAAGATCCATGCCGCCGTCGCTCTTTCTCGTCACCGGACTCGCCGGAGAAATCTAATACGGCCACTGATCTTCTTTCTCATTGTCTCCTCTTTCCCTTTGACTGCTATGATGGAGAAGGATGGAAATAGAGAGAGAACATCGCCTGAAAATACTCTATAAAATCGAGCATTCCAGTCCAAAATCCAAGAATCGAGTCGAGGTGTCCGTTGTAGCAGAGTTCAAGGAGGTTTGGTCGAGTTTCTGTTGAGGTCTTTTACGCAATTTTGTTGGTGTTTTAGCTTCAAAAGTTGTCAAGGAATCGAAGCTCAGATGCATCTATAAAAGGTTCTTTTTGTACTTATCTCATCTTATGACAATAGCTTGATGAATGTTGTTGACGGATCCCCGCTTCTCTGTTAGCATGATTTCATGTGTGATTTTATTTTGTTTATAAATTTTTGGTATTATTGGATCATTGATGTTGGGTTGTTAAGAGTGATTGATCAGATTTCTATGGCTGGCCTCTAAAGTAGATCTTGTGTAAATGTGCAAATCGTTTCTCTAGTTCCTGAAGTTTGCTAGAGACTTGGTTCGTTATTCTGCTTCTTTGAAGATTGAGTGTCTTCTTGGTAGTTTAAGAATGTTTAGTAACACATGTAATGAATTCTTATTTTTGCTCTTTAAGTGATCACAATCTTATTCATCTTTATTTTAGATTAATTTAATGGGTACTTGTATTGTTGGTTTCTTAAGTTAGGATGTCATGTTTGTTCATATAATCTAAGAATGGATTTTGTTGAAGTAGATAAATATAATAGCAAAAGATCCAGGGGTGTAGTTGGATTGAATTGAATGGGTAAGTGCATGAGTTTATTGCCTTTGATGGTTTATATGCTAAGTCTGAATACATTTACTCCGTTTTAGATAACCTGTTCGGTCAAAAACAACACATTACTATTTTTTAAGGGATCCGGGTGTGCATTTCATGTGACCCGATTCTAATTTCCAACAAGGTTAAATAGAACGTGTCGTGGACCGCAGGTACATTTCATTCGGCGTGGTTCAAGGCGTGTTTTAGATAACGTTGAATCTTCTTAAAAATGACTAAAAGCGGTTAATAAGCTAAAATATACCATAGGCTAAAACATGTATTAAAATCAGATAATAGGCCAATTATAATAGTTTAAGCGACCGTGCTAGAACCACGGAATCCGGGGATGCCTAACACCTTCCCCCGGGTTAATAAAATTCTTTATCCGGATTTCTGTGTTCGCTGACTGTAATACAGAGTCAATCTTTTCCTCGATTCAGGATTTGAACCGGTGACTTGGGACACCATAAATTATCCCAAGTGGCGACTCTGAATTTTTAATAAAACAATCCCGTTTCGATTATCACTTTAAATTGAAAAAAACTCCCATTTATACTCCCTTCCGGGGGTGTAATAAAAAGGAGGTGTGACAGTTCTGGCGACTCTGCTGGGATCGAACCTAGAATCTCTGGTTCAGGGTTCCGAATTTGAGCTTAGATAAATTGTTATAGTTGGCTTAATTAATTATCTGATTTTGTTACATGTTTGGGCCTAATGTGTTAAGTGTTGCTTTTACCGCTTTGATATTCTGTGAACTGTATATAAACTGCTATGAAACCCTTCTTCTCTCTGAGTCTTCTAAATCATGGAGGAGTGTGCACTTCGTGTGACTTCTCTTCTGTTAGAGTCATATCCCAAATTTTAAAACGAGGTTCGGATAAGTTGCAAAGCCGATGAAGCTTCTGTATTCCCGGTACGCTGCCCCCCTCCCCCGGCTCGAGCTGTCCGCTCGGGTAAGCCAGGTCTAGAATAAATAAACCCAGGTTTTTAAACCCAGAATAACTCAACCTCATGCCAGATCCCTAGTAGGAATGTTTGTTTGCATCATGTGCACTTGACTTAGGGGACCCAACACAGGGGTTTAGTCCGTCTAGGACAGGTGTACCCAAAATAACAGACCATCTTGATTCATCCTATGTGCTACATGTTGCATTTATTCAAGGGTAAATGAGTCATTTGGCGGACCAATAATAGTTGAGGGCAAATGAAAAAATGAAAAAACCTGGCTTCACCGGTTTAATTATGTTTTCTGTCACATTTTTGTTAAGGGAAAAAAAGAGCTTGAAAATTCAAAAAAAAAAAAGATTTTGCACTTTTTCATCATTTTCCAAAAAATCAAAAATAAAAAAAGGAAAAAGAAAATCCAAAAATATTTTGCATGTTTCATCATTTTTCAAAAAAAAAAAAGGCAAAAATGTTTTCTCTAAAATTAGTTGTTTTTTTTATTCTTGCCCCTATCCAATTTGCCCGAACTACGCATACCTGATTCTCGTCTTTCGGGGCGTGATACGTAGGCAACCCACATAGGGTCCGGTCTTCCTAGTAAATCTTAGGTTCTTGGTTTTGCGGGGTATTAGCCAAATTTTGCACTTCTAGCCACCTCTTGGCCAAATAAGCCATTTTGCAAAAATAGCCCCAATCATGTCTTGCATGTGTCTTAGGGAATGTTATTGTCTCACATAGTGTTGATTTAAGTTTTCTCATACAGGTGTGGTTCTACTTACCGGAGTTTGAGCATGACAGATACTCCAGGATCATTGCATTCAGGAGCTGCTCGAGGAGCCATTTTATGTTTTTGAGTCAATTATTTTTGTTTTATTTTCTAGTCCTGTATAGTAGTATTCAGTCTTTTAGGTGATGTTAGAGTTTGTATTGTCTAGTTAAATTTGGCTAGCCTTTTGTTTTTGCATTTGGAAATGTGTTATAAGTCAAGAATCCAAAAAAAAAAAATTTGCGTTTTTATATTTTCGTTATAAGTTTTCTTTAGAATACTAATTCTAGAAATGAAAAAAAAATTCCTTTGAGATTGTTTTTCCTTTAGGCAATTAATATCAAAATAAAAATTGTTTTTATATTTCCTTTACTATATTGGGACCAAAATTCAAAAGAAAAAAAAAGAATTTTCTTTTAGTACCTCTTTAAAAGTTTTCTTTAAGGTATTAATTTTAAAATCCAAAAGATTTTCTTTTGGGGCGTTTCTTTGGAAAATTAGTGAAAAATGGGAAAACAAATTTCTTTTTATTTTCATTAGAACTTCAGGATATTGTAAATAAAAAAAAATATACTTTGTCTTTTGTTTATCATTAGAATTTTTCCTTTAGGCAATCAAAATTGAAATCCAAAAACATTTAGTTTTATTTTGTTTATTCTTTGTTTCGAAATCTTGTATCAGGATATCAAGTGAAAATTCAAATACTTTGCTGTGGTTTATTCTTTATATTTTCTTCCTAAAAAAAGAATAAAAAAGGGGGGGTTTTCTCTTCTAGGATTTTCCTTAATAGAGTATTTGTTTCAAAAAGAAAAAAAAGAAAAAAAACATGCTCGTTAAGCTTGAGTTTAGAATAGGTTATAGAGCATTCAGTCTAGGAAATTCAAAAAAAAAAATCTTTTCTCATCGGAGTAGTCACTAAGGTAAAAAAAAGAAGAAGAAAATGAAAAAGGAAATGTTAGTTTATGTTCTTTACTCTCGATCTTCCAGAACTACGCAAAGATCTGATTCATGCGGTGTCATGATATATAAGCAACCTACATAAGGTTTGATCGAATCATTTTTTATTTATTACAAGAAAAAAAGAAAAGAAAAAAAGGAAAAGAAAAAGAGAGAAAAAAGGAAAAAAAAGAGGTGAAATCATGGGATGAGAAATGAGAGGAAAGAAAAGAGCGATAATCAGAAAGAAAAAGGGAAAAGAAAATGAGCGAGCTAAGAAGTGCGAGGAAAGAAAAGAAAAGATAAGATTCTAATGGACAAATTGGGATGATGCCAAGTGACCTTAGAACACTGGAAGTCATTCAAGAACCGATAAGTGTGACTAGGTGCATTGCACGCAATGTGATATTTTAGCTGTTAATGCCCTAACGCTAACGGGATAACCCCATTTTGTTCCTTTTGATATCTTCATAGCAGAAAGGTGGTTGGTTTGTGGTTCTCGAAGTAGTAACTCCTCTCCACAATATAAAAGGCAATGGAAGACAACAACAGAACTGGGTTGGTTGATACCGGTGCCCGAAAGCAGCTGGTTGAACAGGACACTGGTTTGGCTGATGAGGTAAGGATGTTGAGACAACACATAACGGACATGTATCATGCCTGGATGAATGGGAAGGCACCACCTCCGCCACCACCTAGCTTCTTAGATGCTGCCTTTACCCAAACTCCGGTCGTAGTGCCGGATGATTCCCCATACTCTCCAGATTCACCCGTTTATCACAGCTTTCCCAACCACCCTAGTAGCTCCATCACTCTTCCTCCAATTACCTCTTCTCGAAATTGCCCTCCTGTCATATCCACTATTCCCAACAATGAATACCCACTCAAAGCTCATGATGCCCAATACTACCCCACAGAGGTTGCCCACAAGGTTCCTGACTCATACAAGAAGAGCCCTCGGGATGAGCTTCATGTTGAAAATGAAAAGTTCACAGGAAGAGAAGGGCGAGATGGGATACACAGGAGGCTAAAAGGCATAGAACAGTCCTTAGAGAATAAGCAAGGAATGGGAGACCAGGGTAGTATGGCTTACAAAAAACTGTCTGTGTCCCCTGACGTTCGCCTTTCCGCGGGATTTAAAGTGCCAAAATTCAACTTGTATGATGGGTGTGGAGATCCGGTAGCCCACCTGAGGGTTTTTTTGCTGTAAAATGTGAAGTGTTGGAGAGAAAGATGACTTGTTGATGACATATTTCAGTAAGAGCCAGACTGGGGCAGCTTTGGAGTGGCATAATCGTCAAGATGTCGGTAAGTGGCCTACATTAGGTGACATGGCTCAAGATTTTATTCGACACTTTCAATACAAATCAGGTGTTACCCCATACCGCTCTTCCCTATCTAGAATGGAAAAGAAGCCGAAGGAAAGATTTAGGGAGTTTGGGCTCAGATGGAGGGAGCAAGCTGCTCAAGTTAGTACCCCGATTGGTGAAAAAGAAATGGTTGAGCTTTTCCTACAAGCCTAGGGGCCCACCTACTTCAGTCATTTGATCCCGGCCTTGGGTAAGCCTTTCAATGATGTGTTAAAAATGGGGGGGATGGTAGAAGAGGGAATCAAGTCAGGCAAAATCATGAGTTATTCGACATTGAAAGATACTACGAAAGACATTCAGAACATCCCAGTAAGTTTGGGTGGAAGAAAGAGAAATAGAAAAGATGATCCGATGGGCCTTCCTGCTCAACACTTCCAGCCTCGACATCGTCCCCGTGGATATCCTTGTGCACCAGATGACCCTCCCCAATGCTACTTCTCTCCACAGAACTCCCAAAGTCGTACATCACTTTCCCAGTACCCTGTTCACAATGCACCACCATATGCTCCACACCCACAAGGCCCGCGATGGCCCACGCCACTTCCCCAAATGTCTTATCCGCCCCCACAAGCTTACCTAAACCCCCCTGGATCAGGTTTCCGGCCCAATCAAGCATTTAAGAATGAGAGGTAGCAGAGAAAGAAAACATTCACTCCATTGGGAGAGTCATATGCCAGTATGTTCTAGAGGCTAAGGAAATTGGACATGTTGAAGCCGATTCAGATAAAAATGCCAAACCCTCTTCCAAAGAAGTTTGATTTTTCTCAAAGGTGCACATATTGCTCAGATTCCCCGGGGCATGACATAGAGAAGTGTTGGCATCTGAAGAAAGCAATTCAGAAGCTTATTGATGCAGGTGACATTGGCCTGCAAAATCCAGATGCAGCAGACACTAGCCAAGGGCCATCGCCTGTGCATAATGAGACGCATATGGTGGGTATGATTTATTTTGAAAAGGAATATGAGAATTCTTCTGAGATCCTTGGAGTTCCACACGCTATGAAGCTTTCAGCCCTATCAGAGGTTGATCCTAAGAACGAGCAGGCACAGGGAACCCAAAAGCAATTTGTTAAGAACAATATGCTGGAGACTTGTGAAGGTCCTAGTAGTGTTGATGCAGAAGTCAGTGGCTAAGATGCTGAGTTTGGTGATTGGAAAGACGCTCTTTTCTTGGTTAGCCAAGGAGGAGTTTTGGTGGTTTATTTTGTTGTCATTTATGTTGTCCGGGTTATTTCCAAGGTTGTAATCCGGATATTGTCCTGTGACTCAAACCCTTCTATCCTTTTATTTTGCCCAGCTGTTTAGTCATAGAAGCTCGTTTAGTGTTGTTTAGGTTTGTTCTAGATTTGTAACCCCAGTTTAGTTTGCTTGTTTTGTTGTTCAAACCCTTTCACCATCTGTCTAATGCAATTTTCTATTTTCTGTAACTGCTAGTCATTTTTGTTTAGTTCTCTTTTCTTTTATAGTTCTTTTCCTGTTGACTCTAGTGACATGACATGCACGCATAATTTTAGCCTGGTTTTAAAAGTCAATTTAGTCATGAAGCAATGAAGCAATTTTGAAGATATAGGGACATGCGAGGGGAAGTAAGCAAAGGCATTTTGAGATCACTTCAAGCCCGAATTGCATGAAACTGGAGAAGATAGAACATAAAGAAACCCTATTGAAATACATCCTGCTACATCGGGTCGAAGCTTAAGGCAAGTTCACCCCAAATTTGCAGGGGGCCGTTCGTGTTAATGAGAGTGAGAGTGTTGTCCAATGGTGCTTTGTATTTGACAGATGTTGAAGGCAAATGTGTACAAATGACTATCAATTCTGATGCGGTCAAAAGATATTATGTATGATTTCTTTGGTTAAGTTGTATTTATTCGTACTTAGCATGTTTTGAAGATTGGAATGACGAAGGCATTTTGTTCTGCTATCTAAACACTTTATCCTTTGTTACCTTTTTTGAGCCTTATTTTTTTTTCATACCCCTCTTTTGGAATCAGTAGTAAAGGTCAGAAACGCAAGTACAAAATGTAAGTAAAGGACAAAGAGAAATAAAAGAATGAAAAGAGAAAGAAAAGAATGAAGAGAGAAAGAAAAGAATGAAAAGAAAAAGAAAAAAAAGAAGGAAAAAAGAGGAAAAAAACAACAAAAAGAAAAACAAAAAGAAGAAAAGAAGAGAAAGAAATAGAAAAGAAAAATCACAACAAACAAAGTAATTCCTATAACATGAACTACGTTCGACCTGATTCCTTTTAAGGATACGTAGGCAACCTCACGGTTCGGTCTCATCAAAGTAAAAATTCAAAAGTCCCCAAGCGAAGAAACTGGGCTAGAAGTTGTGATTTTTGTAAGAAATCTAATTCCGAAAGTTGTAATTCGAACCCATTTGAATTGTTTTGAGCCTTTTGATACCCTATCTTTCTAACCCTATCCAAAAATCCACATTATGGTCCAAAGAAAGACCTTCCGATCAGTCTTCGAGAGATACCAAGTCAAGAGAGTAAAGGTGAATCATATCGGGGGCAACACTCCGGTCCAATCAAGGAAAATGAAAAATGAGATAGTCTTATTGGTGAAAACCTTCGCGGGCACCTTGAGGCGACGGTAAGTTGAGAAAAAGAACAAAATGAGAGAGACTTGATGGTGAAAACCCTTCGGGCACTATAAGTCGAAGAAGGATTGTGAATCAGATTGGATAATCGGAGCATTGAAGTCCAGTTTCACGTTTAAAGGTATAACAGGAGTTGAACATCAGACTTGCTCAACAGAATAGGCCACAGGTGCATGTCATGGTCATTAGAGTTGGTATCCACATCTGATAGGTTTCTACTTTGTAGTTTTCTTGTTAGGAATCACCTCTTTCTTTTGTCCTTTACTCTGTTCCTTTTGTCTTGTTTACTTCCTCTTCTTGAGTCTGTTTGGTCAAAATAAGTGAGAAATGACTTCAAAATTTGCCACCAGCTTTCCAATTGCACAAAACGAGATTTGGCTGGCACATCAAAGTGGCATAAGTTAAGAAAGAACAGCATACACACTGAGTGGGTGGTAATTGACGTGCTTTGTGATTCATGTGAGACACAAAGGTTTGGCAAATGTCAGTTCATGAGCAATACAACAGATAGAGGGTATTGGGTCTGAATGGAGAAGAGGTATTTTCTTTGATAAGGATGACAGAGAAAGTGGTTAGCAAGGTCTTCGAGCGGAAGTCAAAGTTATCATGGGAAATGGAGGAGCAATCACCCTCAACGTCAAGGCCACAAACCAACCACCGCATTTTAAACTGACAAGTTTTTCTTTGATTGAAACAGGGGCAAAAAATTTTGTTTGTTTCGGAGAAACCCTCCATAAGGAAAAGCAAGAACCATACAGGTTTGACCGTAAATATTTAGGATCTTCCTGGAAAATAGGACCTAGTTTAAAATTCAAAACAATCATGAGTAGCATAATCTAGCATAAATGTACCCCAAAGGAATATAATTGGCTTCAAAGTTTGCATGTTTAAGATATGATTCAATTAGGAGTTTTCAGGACCCTCCTGGATAATGGGATGTAGTTGTAAGACCTTCTTAGATAACAAGATTTAGCGGAAGTCATACCTTTAGAAAACATAATTCAGCTTTTAAAACTGTCATTTAACTAGGAGTTTTCAGGACCCTCCTGGATAATGAGATCTAGCTTTTAAATTTTTAGTAATATTTGGTAACATGATTTAGTTTAACACTCGCCCAGCTACCAAACTGGGGCAGAAAAGTTTCTTTGTTTTGTCTATTTTGTTGAAATCAATAGCCCACCTGGAGAGCACAGGAATACAATTCAAGATAGAAATCATGCACCCACCTGGAAAGCACGGGAATACAGTTCAAGTTCAAAAATTAGGAGCCCACCTGGAGAGCACGGTAATACAATTCATGTTCAGCAATTAGGCACCCACCTGGAGAGCACGGGAATACAATTCAAGTTCAAAAATCAGGAGCCCACTTGGAGAGCACGGGAATACAATTCAAGTTCAGCAATCAGGCGCCCACCTGAAGAGCACGGGATTACAATTCAAGTTCAGCAGTCAGACGCCCACCTAGAGAACACGGGAATACAATTCAAGTTCAATAATCAGGAGCCCACCTGGAGAGCACAGGATACAATTCAAGTTCAGCAGTCAGGCGCCCACCTGGAGAGCATGGGAATACAGTTCAAGTTCAGCAATCAGGCGCCCACCTGGAGAGCACGGGAATACAATTCAAGTTCAGCAATTAGGCGCCCACCTGGAGAGCACGAGAATACAGTTCAAGTTCAGCAATTAGGTGCCCACCTGGAGAGCATGGGAATACAGTTCAAGTTCAGCAATCAGGCGCCCACCTGGAGATTAAGGGAGAACAACACCAGTTTTAGGGAAGGGAAACAATTTAAGTGTCGATAATCAGGCGTCCACCTGGAGTAAAGGAAAGCATCTCAGATTATAATTTGATTTCAGTAATCAGGCGTCCACCTGAAAAAAGGGGAAACATCTCAGATTACAATTCATGTCAGCAACAAAAGAAGCTCGCGGCAAGAATGTGAGTCAACAGTCCGAGCTGATCAACAGAAGTTAGTCACAATAAAAAAAAAGAAGGGCAAAAAGTGAATCCAAATGCAGAAGTTGATGAAAGATGTGAGCTTCTCAAGACATGGTTGAGGTCACAAGGACTACATGTCCGGTCTTGATCCGAAAATTTGAAGAAGAACGAGCTAGCACCTGCAACTAGCAAGCGTCAAGGTTCAAATCCAAAGTCTGCATGAAGAACCATTCAAGACTCAAGATCAAGCTTCAGAAGACTTCTAGATAGGAATCTTGTAACTCGTAGTTGACAGGCTTAACTAGTCTTTTTAATTTTTTTTTATTTTGATGTAAAAACAGGACCGCGGGCCGGAACATCGGCGGAACGACACCTTGACTGGCTCTCCACCTCAGCATACTCCATCATCTCACTCACTTCTGAACTACACGTGACCTGATTCCTTTATAGCCAAGGATATGTAGGCAGCTCAGATACCAGGGCTCAGTCATATTCCTCTTTTCTCTTAGTTTTGGTCTCCTTAAATAAGGGTCGGGTCAAAAAACATATCTAGTCATTCTTAGTCCGAAAACTCTTCGCGTTTTCAGTCAAACAGGGGCAGCTGTAGACATGTGATTTTTGACTCTCCCTAAGATTTTTCATATTTTAGCACGTAAATATTTAATTTATGCCTAATATAGCAATTTCAACTAATTTTTACTCTTTTACTTTATTTTATACAAGAAAATAAAAATTACAAAAAAATATTCCATTAATGTTTTGTTAGTCATTTTTAACCTTGAAAAAATACAAAAAAAATAGTTTGTTTTAATGGCCAGTCTTATTTTAACAGTTATTTTTATTTAAGTATGACTAATTAATAAATAAGTTTGTATTTTAGTCCCGTTTGCGGAGAAAGTATAAAACTTGGGCTCGAGCAACCCATTTTTAGGTCTAATTTTTGACCTAGCCATAATTCCTAGGCCCATACCCCTAACCTAATCCCTACCCCTATATATAATATCTAACACTGAAAAAACCAGGAGGACCCGTGGTTTTTCTTTAAAAAATATCAAAGATACACAAAAAGCCAAAAGGCTCTAATCAGACAAAAGACCCTAGGGATCTAGGAAATGAGGCGCCGTTTGTGACCATTTTTCGGACTCCCCTCCCCTCTCTGGATATGGTCTCTTTCAGACGACCCTCCTGACTTCTTCTTCTCCTCGACCCCTTCACCACCCACTCGCTGGAACACACACACACAAGCATAAGACAAAAAATCAAACGCGACCGTGACACCTCTTGAAGATCCATGCCACCGCCGCTCTTTCTCGTCACCGGACTCGCCGGAGAAATCTAATACGGCCACTGCTCTTCTTTCTCATCATCTCCTTTTTCCCTTTGACTGCTATGATGGAGACTGATGGAAATAGAGAGAGAACATCGCCTAAAAATACTCCATAACCATCGAGCATTCTAGTCCAAAATCCAAGAATCGAGTCGAGGTGTCCGATGTAGCCGAGTTAGAGGAGGTTTTGTTGAGTTTCTATTGAAGTCTTTTATGCAATTTTGTTGGTGTTTTAGCTTCAAAAGTTGTCAAGGAATCAAAGCTCAGATGCATCTATAAAAGGTTCTTTTTGTACTTATCTCATCTTATGACAATAGCTTGATGAATGTTGTTAACGGATCCCCGCTTCTCTGTTAGCATGCTTTCATGTGTGATTTTATTTTGTTTATCAATTTTTGGTATTATTGGATCATTGATGTTGGGTTGTTAAGAGGGATTGATCAGATTTCTATGGCTGGCCTCTAAAGTAGATCTTGTGTAAATGTGCAAATCGTTTCTCTTGTGTAAATGACTAACTCTCTAGGTGAGCGCCTAATTGCTGAACTTGAACTGTATTCCCGTGCTCTCCAGGTGGGCGTCTGATTGCTGAACTTGAACTGTATTCTCGTGCTCTCCAGGTGGGCGCCTGATTGCTGAACTTGAACTGTATTCCCGTGCTCTCCAGGTGGGTGCCTGATTGCTGAGCTTGAACTGTATTCCTGTGATCTCCAGGTGGGTGCCTGACTGTTGAACTTGAATTGTATTCCCGTGCTCTCCAGGTGGGATCCTGATTGCTGAACTTGAATTGTATTCCCGTGCTCCCCAGGTGGGTGCCTGACTGCTGAACTTGAATTGTAATCTCGTGCTCTCCGGTGGGCGCCTAATTGTTGAACTTGAATTGTATTCCCATGCTCTCCAGGTGGGCTACTAATTTTTTAACTTGAACTGTATTCCTGTGCTCTCCAGGTGGGTGCCTGATTGCTGAACTTGAATTGTATTCCCGTGCTCTCCAGGTGGGCTCCTGATTTCTAACTTGAACTGTATTCCCGTGCTCTCCAGGTGGGTGCCTGATTGCTGAACTTGAATTGTATTCCCGTGCTCTCCAGGTGGGCTCCTAATTTCAATAAAATAGACAAAACAAAGAAAATTTTCTGCCCCAATTTGGTAGTTGGGCACATCTGTGAGTGTTAAACTAAATCACGTTACCAAATATTACCAAAAATTTGAAAGCTAGATCCCATTATCCAGTAGGGTCCTGAAAACTCCTAGTTAAATGACAGTTTTAAAAGTTGAATTATGTTTTCTAAAGGTATGACTTCCGCTAAATCTTGTTATCTAAGAAGGTCTTACAACTACATCCCATTATCCAGGAGGGTCCTGAAAACTCCTAATTGAATCCTATCTTAAACATGCAAACTTTGAAGCGAACTTATATTCCTTTGGGGTACATTTATGCTAGATTATGCTACTCATGATTGTTTTGAATTTTAAACTAGGTCCTATTTTCCAGGAGGGTCTTGAAAATTTATGGTCAAACCTGTCTGGTGCTTTCTTTTCCTTACGGAGGGTTTATCCGAAACAAACAAAATTTTCTGCCCCTATTTCACTCGAAGAAAAATCTTGTCAGTTTAAAATGCGGTGGTTGGTTTGTGGCCTTGACTTTGAGGGCAATTACTCTTCCACTTCCCATGATAACTTTGACTTCCACTCGAAGACCTTGCTAACCACTTTCTCTGTCATCCTTATCACAGAAAATACCTCTTCTCCGTTCAGATCCAATACCCTCTATCTGTTGCATTGCTCATGAACTGACATTTGCCAAACCTTTGTGTCTCACATGAATCCCAAAGCACGTCAATTGCCACCCACTCAGTGTGTATGCTGTTCTTTCTTGACTTATGCCACTTTGATGTGCCAGCTAGATCTGGTTTTGTGCAATTGGAAAGCTGGTGGCAAATTTTGAAGTCATTTCTCACTTATTTTGACCAAACAGACTCAGGAAGAGAAAGTAAACAAGACAAAAGGAACAGAGTAAAGGACAAAGGAAAGAGGTGATTCCTAACAAGAAAACTACAAAGTAGAAACCTATCAGATGTGGATACCAACTCTAATGACCATGACATGCACCTGCGGCCTATTCTGTTGAGCAAGTATGATGTTCAACTCCTGTTATACCTTAAAACCGTGAAACTGGGCTTCAATGCTCCGATTATCCAATCTGATTCACAATCATTCTTCGACTTGTAGTGCCTGAAGGGTTTTCACCATCAAGTCTCTCTCATTTTGTTCTTTTTCTCAACTTACCGTCGCCTCAAGGTGCCCGCGAAGGTTTTTACCAATAAGACTCTCTCATTTTTGATTTCTCTCAGGTTTCATTGTCTTACGATGCCCGTGAGTGTTTTCACCAATAAGACTCTCATTTTTCATTTTCCTTGTTTGGACCAGAGTGTTGCCCCTGATATGATTCACCTTTACTCGCTTGACTTGGAATCTCTCGAAGACTAATCAGAAGGTCTTTCTTTGGACCGTAATGTGGGCTTTTGGATAGGGTTAGAAAGAAAGGGTATCAAAAAGCTCAAAACAATTCAAATGGGTTCGAGATTACAACTTTCGGAATTAGATTTTTTACAACAATCACAACTTCTGCCTCAGTTTCTTCGCTTGGGGATTTTTGAATTTTTACTTTGGTGGGACAGAACCGTGAGGCTGCCTACGTATCCTTAAAAGGAATCAGGTCGAACATAGTTCATGTCATAGGAATTACTTTGTTTGTTGTGATTTTTCTTTTCTTTTTTTCTCTTCTTTTCTTCTTTTTGTTTTTGTTTTTGTTTTTTTCCTCTTTTTTCCTTCTTTTTTTCTTTTTCTTTTCATTCTTTTCTTTCTCTCTTCATTCTTTCCTTTCTCTTTTCATTCTTTTCTTTCTCTTTTTCTCTTTGTCCTTTACTTATATTTTGCACTTGCGTTTCTGAACTTTACTACTGATTTCAAAAGAGGGGTATGAAAAAGAAATAAATAAGGCTCAAAAAGTTAACAAAGGATAAAGTGTTTAAATCGCAGAACAAAATGCCTTCGTCATTCCAATCTTCAAAACATGCCAAGTACGAACAAACACAACTTAACCAAAGAAATCATACATAATATCTTTTGACCGCATCAGAATTGATAGCCATTTCTACACATTTGCCTTCTATATCTGTCAAATACAAAGCACCATTGGACAACACTCTTACTCTCATTACCACGAACGGCCCCCTGCAAATTTGGGGCGAACTTGCCTTTAGCTTCGACTCAATGCGGCATGATGCATTTCAATAGGGTTTCTTTATGTTCTATCTGCTGGTTTCACACAATTCGGGCTTGAAGTGATCTCAAAATGCCTTTGCTTACTTCCCCTTGCATGTCCCTACATCTTCAAAATTGCTTCATTGCTTCATGACTAAATTGACTTTTAAAACCAGGCTGAGAATTATGCGTGCATGTCATGTCACAAGAGTCAACCGGAAAAGAACTATAAAAGAAAAGAGAACTAAGCAAAAATGACTAGCAGTTACAGAAAAAAATTGCATTAGACAGATGGTGAAAGAGTTTGAATAACAAAACAAGCAAACTAAACTGGGGTTACAAATCTAGAACAAACCTAGACAACACTAAATGAGCTGATACGACTAAACTACTGGGAAAAATAAAAGGATAGAAGGGTTTGAGTCACAGGACAATATCCGGATTACAACCCACCAAACTCAACATCTTAGCCACTGACTTCTGCATCAACAATACTAGGACCTTCACAAGTCTCCATCACATTGTTCTTAACAAATTGCTTTAGGGTTCCCTGTGCCTGCTCGTTCTTAGGATCAACCTCTGATAGCGCTGAAAGCTTCGTAGCGCATGGACCTCTGAGGATCTCAGAAGAATTCTTATATTCCTTTTCAAAATAAATCATACCCACCATATGCGTCTCATTACGCGCAGGCGATGGCCCTTGGCTAGTGTCTGCTGCATTTGGATTTTGCACGACAATGCCACCTGCATCAATAAGCTTCTGAATTGCTTTCTTCAGATGCCAACACTTCTCTATGTCATGCCCCAGGACATCTGAGCAATATGCGCACCTTTGAGAAAAATCAAACTTCTTTGGAAGAGGGTTTGGCATTTTTATCTGAATCGGCTTCAACATGTCCAATTTCCTTAGCCTCTGGAACATACTGGCATATGACTCTCTCAATGGAGTGAAGGTTTTCTTTCTCTGCAAACTCTCGTTCTTAAATGCTTGATTGGGCCGGAAACCTGATCTAGGAGGGTTTCGGTAGGCTCGTAGTGGAGGATAAGTTTTGGGGAAGTGGTGTGGGCCATCGCGGGCCTTGTGGGTGTGGCGCATATGGTGGTGCATTGTGAACAGGGTACTGGGAAAGTGATGTACGACTTTGGGAGTTCTATGGAGAGAAGTAGCATTGGGGAGGGTAATGTGGTGCACAAGGATATCTACGGGGACGAAGTCGAGGATGGAAGTGTTGAGCAGGAAGACCCATCAGATCATCTTTTCTATTTCTCTTTCTTCCACCCAAACTTACTGGGATGTTCTGAATGTTTTTCGTAGTATCTTTCAATGCCGAATAACTCATGATTTTGCCTGACTTGATTCCCTCTTCTACCATCTCCCCCATTTTTAACACATCATTGAAAGGCTTACCCAAGGCCGGGATCAAATGACTGAAGTAGGTTGGCCTCTGGGCTTGTACGAAAAGCTCAACCATTTCTTTTTCACCAATCGGGGTACTGACTTGAGCAGCTTGCTCCCTCCATCTGAGCCCAAACTCCCTAAAGCTTTCCTCCGGCTTCTTTTCCATTCTAGATAGGGAAGAGCGGTCTAGGGTAACGCCTGATTTGTATTAAAAGTGTAGAATAAAATCTTGAGCCATGTCACGTAATGTAGGCCACTTACCGACATCTTGACGATTATGTCACTCCAAAGCTGCCCCAGTCAGGCTCTTACTGAAATATGCCATCAACAAGTCATCTTTCTCTTCAACACTTCTCATTTCACTGCAATAAACCCTCAGGTGGGCTACCGGATCTCCACACCTATCATACAAGTTATATTTTTGCACTTTAAATCCCGCGGAAAGGAGAACGTCAGGGGACACAGACAGTTCTTTGTAAGCCATGCTACCTTTGTCTCCCATTTCTTGATTGTTCTCTAAGGAATGTTCTATGCCTTTTAGCCTCCTGGGTATCTCATCTCGCCCTTCTCTTCTTGTGAACTTTTCATTTTCAACATGAAGCTCATCCCGAGGGCTCTACTTGTATGAGTCAGGAACCTTGTGGGCAACCTCTGTGGAATAGTATTGGGCATCAAGAGCTTTGAGTGGGTATTCATTGTTGGGAATAGTGGATATGACAGGAGGGCAATTTTGAGAAGAGGTAATTGGAGGAAGAGTGATGGAGCTACTAGGGTGGTTGGGAAAGCTGTGATAAACGGGTGGATCTGAAGAGTATGGGGAATCATCCGGCACTACGACCAGAGTTTAGGTAAAGGCAGCATCTAAGAAGCTAGGTGGTGGCGGGGGTGGTGCCTTCCCAGTTATCTAGGCCTGATACATGTCCATCGTGTGTTGTCTCAACATCCTTACCTCATCAGCCAAACCAGTGTCCTGTTCAACCAACTGCTTTCGGGCACCGGTATCAACCAACCCAGTTCTGTTGTTGTCTGCCATTGCCTTTTATGTTGTGGTGAGGAGTTACTACGTCGAAAACCACAAACCAACCCCCTTTCTGCTATGAAGATATCAAAAGGAACAAAATGGGGTCATCTCATTAGCATTAGGGCATTAACAACTAAAATATCACATTGCGTGCAATGCACCTAGTCACAATTATCGGTTCTAGAATGACTTTCGAGGGTCATAAGGTCACTTGGCGTCATCCCAATTTGTCAATTTGAATCTTCTCTTTTCTTTTCTTTCCTCGCACTTTTTAGCTCGCTCATTTTCTTTCCCCTTTTTCTTTCTGATTATCGCTCTTTTCTTTCCTCTCATTTCTCACATCCCATGATTTCGCCTCTTTTTTTTATTTCCTTTTTTCTCTCTTTTTGTTTTCCGTTTTTTATTCTCTTTTTTTCTTTTAATAATTAAAAAATGATTCGATCGAACCTTATGTAGGTTTCCTACGTATCATGACACCGCATGAATCAGATCTTTGCGTAGTTCTGGAAGATCGAGAGTTAAGCACATAAACTAACGTTTCCTTTTTCATTTTCTTCTTTTTTTTTCATTTTACCTTAGTGACTACTCTGATGAAAAAAGAAAATTTATTTATTTTTGAATTTCCTAGACTGAATGCTCTATAACCTATTCTAAACTCAAGCTTAACGAGCATGTTTTTTTTCTTTTTGAAACAAATACTCTATAATGGAAAATCCTAGAAGAGAAAAACTCCCTTTTTTTAATTCTTTTTTTAGGAAGAAAATCTAAAGAATAAACCACAACAAAGTATTTGAATTTTCATTTGATATCCTGATGCAAGATTTTGAAACATGCAATAAACAAAATAAAACCAAATATTTTTGGATTTCAATTTTGATTACCTAAAGGAAAAATTCTAATGATAAACAAAAGACAAAGTATTCCTTTTTTTTAATGTACAATATCCTTAAGTTTTAATGTACAATATTTTTGGATTTTTTTTTCCATTTTCACTAATTTCCCAAAGAAACGCCCCAAAAGAAAATCTTTTGGATTTTAAAATTAATACCTTAAAGAAAACTTTTAAAGAGGTACTAAAAGAAAATTCTCTTTTTTTTTCTTTTGAATTTTGGTCCCAATATAGTAAAGGAAATATAAAAACAATTTTTATTTTGATATTAATTGCCTAAAGGAAAAACAATCTCAAAAGAATTTTTTTTTTCATTTCTAGAATTAGTATTCTAAAGAAAACTTATAATGAAAATATAAAAACGCAAAATTTCTTTTTTTTTTTTTGGATTCTTGACTTGTAACACATTTTCAAATGCAAAAACAAAAGGCTCGGCAAACTTAACTAGAATACAAACTCTAACATCACCTAAAATACTGAATACTACTATACAGGACTAAAAAAAATAAAAATAATTGACTCAAAAACATAAAATGGCTCCTCGAGCAGCTCCTGAATGCAGTGATCCTGGGGTATCTGTCATGCTCAAACTCCGATAAGTAGCTCCACACCTGTATGAGAAAAATTAAACCAATACTATGTGAGACAATAATATTCCCTAAGACACATGCAAGACATGATTGAGGCTATTTTTGCAAAATGGCTTATTTGGCCAAGAGGTGGCTAGAAGTGCAAAATTTGGCTAAGACCCCGCAAAGCCAAGAACCTAAGATTTACTAGGAACACCGGACCCTATGTGGGTTGCCTACGTATCACGCCCCGAAAGACGATAATCAAGTATGCGTAGTTCGGGCAAATTGGATACGGGAAAGAATAAAAAAACAACTAATTTTAGAGAAAACATTTTTTTGTCTTTTTTTTTTGAAAAATGATGAAACATGCAAAATCTTTTTGGATTTTCTTTTTCCTTTTTTTTATTTTTGATTTTTCGGAAAATGATGAAAAAGTGCAAAATCTTTTTTTTTGAATTTTCAAGCTCTTTTTTCCCCTTAACAAAAATGTGACAGAAAACATAATTAAACCGGTGAAGTCAGTTTTTTTTTATTTTTTCATTTGCCCTCAACTATTATTGGTCTGCCAAATAACCCTTTTACCCTTGAATAAATGCAACATGTAGCACATAGGATGCATCAAGATGGTCTATTATTTTGGGTACACCTGTCATAGACGGACTAAACCCCTGTGTTGAGTCCCCTAAGTCAAGTGCATATGATGCAAACTAATGTTCCTACTAGGGATCTGGCATGAGGCTGAGTTATTCTAGGTTTAAAATCCTGGGTTTATTTGTTCTAGACCTGGCTTACCCGAGCGGATAGCTCAAGCCGAGGGGGGTAGCGTACCGGGAATACAGAAGCTTCACCGGCTTTGCAACTTGTCCGAACCTCATTCTAAGATTTGGGATATGACTCTAACAGAAGAGAAGTCACACGAAGTGCACACTCTTCCATGATTTAGAAGACTCAGAGAGAAGAAGGGTTTCATAGCAGTTTATATACAGTTCACAGAATATCAAAACGGTAAAAGCAACACTTAGCATATTAGGCCCAAACATGTAACAAAATCAGATAATTAATAAAGCCAACTATAACAATTCATCTAAGCTCGAATTCTGAACCCTGAACCAGAGATTCTAGGTTCAATCCCCAGCAGAGTCGCTAGAGCTGTCACACCTCCTTTTTACTACACCTCCGGAAGGGAGTATAAATGGGAGTTTTTTCCAATTTAAAGTGACAATCGAAACGGGATTGTTTTGTTAAAAATTCAGAGTCGCCACTTGGAATAATCTATCGTGTCCCAAGTCACCGGTTCAAATCCCGAATAGAAGAAAAGATTGACTCTGTGTTACAGTCCGCGAACACAGAAATCCGGGTAAGGAATTCTGTTAACCCGGGGGAAGGTGTTAGGCATCCCTGGATTCCGTAGTTCTAGCACGGTCTCTTAAACTATTATAATTGGCCTATTATCTGATTTTAATACATGTTTTAGCCTATGGTATATTTTAGCTTATTAACCGCTTTTAATCATTTTTTAAGAAGATTCAACGTTATCTAAAACACGCCTTGAACCACGTCACATGAAATGCACCCGTGGTCCGCGACACGTTCTATTTAACCTTGTTGAAAATTAGAATTGAGTCACATGAAATGCACACCCGGATCCCTTAAAAAAATAGTAATGTTTTGTTTTTTACCGAACAGGTTATCTAAAACGGAGTAAATGTATTCAGACTTAGCGTGTAAACCATCAAAGGCAATAAACTCATGCACTTACCGATTCAATTCAATCCAACTACACCCTGGATCTTTTGCTATTATATTTATCTACTTCAACAAAATCCATTCTTAGATTATATGAACAAACATGGCATCCTAACTTAAGAAACCAACAATACAAGTACCTGAGACGACCCGACCAGTCGTCTCATGAATTACCGCTTTATTTTCCCCATTTCAGCTTCTTTATGCTTCGTTATTCGTGTTTTATGTGATCGGGTTGATTAGTTCGAGTTCGGAGAGGATTTGGTAAGAAATGAGACACTTAGTCTCTTTTAAGAAGACTTAAGTTGGAAAAGTCAACCAGATGTTGAATTATGTGTTAAAGGCTCGGAAGTGAGTTCCGATGGTTCGGTTAGCTTCGGGAGATGATTTGTGACTTAGGAGCGCGGTCGAAATGGGTTTTGGAGTTGTAGAGAAGATTTAGGCTTGAATTGGCGAAATTGATATTTTGGCAAATTCCGGTTGATAGGCGAGATTTTGATATAGGGGTCGGAATGGAATTACGAGAGTTGCAATAGCTTCGTTGTGTCATTTGGGATGTGTGTGCAAAATTTCAGGTCATTCGGACGAGATTTGATAGACCTTTTGATCGAAAGCATAATTTAAGAGTTCTTGGAGTTCTTAGGCTTGAATCCTATGTTAAATTGGTGATTTGATGTTGTTGTAAGCGTTCCGAAGTATTGAACAAGTTTGAACGATGTCATGGGATGTGTTGGTACAATTAGTTTGAAGTTTCGGGGGTTCCGGGTAGGTTCCGAGATGTTTTAGTGCGAAAATCATAGCCGTAGCAGGTTCAGAAGGGTTGCAGGCCCCGGAACTCAGCCATGCGGTCCGCACAAAAATGAGTGCACCCAAGGTGAGTGCTGTGCGGACCACACAAAAGCGGCCGCGGCCGCGGCCGCGGTAGGTGTCGCGCGGATCGCACAAAAGGGGGTGCGGCCGCGGTAAAGAACCTTCCCATTGGTCCAATTTCGGAAGCTCATATCTTTTGATCTACAAGGAATTTTGAGGTGATTCAAAAACAAAAGTTGTAGACCTTCGTGTTTAGTTTCCTGAAAAATAAAGATATTGCAATTTGGACATATGTAGAAAAAGTTATGGCCAAAATACTAAAGCCTGTCACTGCAGAGGAAGGCCTGTGCGGCCGTGGTTGTTTTTGCGCGGACCGCACTGGCTTGTGCGGACCGCGGTCGATTTGGTGCGGTCCGCGGAGGATGAAATCTGAGGGGTACTCTATAAATACGAGGTTTTGGGTTTTATTTAATATTTTGACCTAGAGAGCTTGGATTTTGGCGATTTTTTGAATGTTTTTCAAGAAATTCATCGGGGTAAGTGATTTTAACTCAGATTTGGCTAGAATACATAAATCTATCACTGAATTCATCATTTAGTTCGTGAGTGGGATGGAATTTGGGAAGAAAATTGTGAAACCTTTCAAAAATGTAAAATGATAATTTGAAGGACCAAATGGTATCGGAATTGGATAATTTTGGTATGGTTAGACTCGTGAGGGTATGAGGATTCTGAAAATGTAAATTTTACCCGATTTTGAGACGTGGTCCAGGGGCTCAGGTTTTGCTAATTTCGGGATTTTTGATATTTTTCGAATATTTTCGCTTGGGCTTTGTTCCCTTAGCATATTGTGACGTATTCGTTCTGATTTTGGATAGATTCGACGCGCGTGGAGGCCAATTCGAGGGGCAAAGGCGTCGTGAGCTAGAGAATTAGCCAGTTCGAGGTGAGTACTGGTTGTAAATGATGTCCTGAGGGTTTGAAACCCCGGATTGCACATCGTAGTGCTATATTGAGGCAAGATACGCGTTGGCTGATGAGCGTGGGGTCTTTTACTACTGGGGATTGTGACTTGGTCCATCCCGATTGATGATTTTACCGAATATTTGACTGAAATTCATTTGTTATCATCATGATTTGGGCTGATTGTCATATTTGGGCTTTGTGCCAACTATTTGAACCCTTCGGGGATTTTTATCACTGATTCCTCACTGCTTGACTTATTATTTGAACTCAGTCCTGTTGATATCTACTATTTACAAACTCAACCACTTTTACTTAGATTAGAAATTTAAATGATATTTCTACATCATGTTCTGGGCTGAGAACTACTATTTTACTAATGCCCAAGGGGCTTGTGATGATTTTCGGACTGAGTAAGGCTGAGGTTCATATGTGAGGATATGTTGAGTGATATGAGGCCGAGGGCCTGAGATACTTTATATGCCACAAGGTGGATTGAGTAATGTGAGGCCGAGTGCCGAGTGATGATGCCACGAGGTGGCTTGATATAGCGCTTGGGCCGTAAGGGGCCCTCCGGAGTCTGCACACCCACAGTGAGCGTGAGTACCCATTATGATCTGAGAATGAGCCCGAGGGGCTGATACTGTTCTGAGTGATTGATACTGGGCCTGAGAGGCTGATACTGTGCTGAGAGTGAGCCCAAGGGGCTGATATCGTTCTGAGCGATTGATACTGGCCCCGAGGGGCGGATTTCTACTTGTTATTTACCTGTTTTACTTGTTTTAAAAAGGAATATCATTTGATTTCTTCACTGATTTACTGCTTTATCATTTAAATTTTACGTGTTGACGTCCGCAGCCCCTTGTCTCTCTTATCCTCTATCATTTATGTTTTCTTCAGACTGTTGTATCGGATTCCGTACTTTGTAGACCTATAGCAGATTCTGTTGTAGCTCATGACTTGTGACAACCCGGTTTGGGCTATGTCGGGATGGTTTCCACTGTTATTATCGTTAAATTTTTTCCAACCTATGGATATTATATTATGTTTATTACTGTTTATGATAATTAACTTCTTAAAGAGGTGTCCTGTTTTGGTATGGCTGGCCTTGTCTTCACGAGATGCGCCATCACGACCGGGTTCGGGAATAGGGTTGTGACAAGTTGGTATTAGAGCCTAGGTTACATAGGTCTCACGAGTCATGAGCAGGTTTAGTAGAGTCTCGCGGATCGGTACGGAGACGTCTGTATTTATGCTCGAGAGGCTGCAGAACCTTTAGGAAAAACTTCATATTCTTGAAACTCTTGTCGTGCGAACCTGTTGGTTCGAGTACTAAACTTCTGTTATTCCATTCTCTCACAGATGGTGAGGACGCGAGCTACTAGACAAGGTGGGCGACCACCAGTGCCACTAGCAGAGGCCACCAGAGACCGTGGACGCGGTCGTGGAAGAGGCAGAGCAGCGAGGATAGCACCTGTAGATCCACCAGCTGCCCTAGCTCCGGATCCGACTCCCGCTATAGATGCTCCAGCAGCACCAGTTCAGGCACCAGCTGTGCCTATCGTGGTTCTGGGTCTTCAGGAGGCCTTGGCACAGATCTTATCAGTTTGCACTGGCCTGGCTCAGGCAGTTTCAGCCACTACAACAGCAGCTACTTCACAGGCTGGGGGAGGCAATCAGACCCCCGCTGCTCGCACACCTAAGCAGGTAGTGCAGGGACTACAGACACCGGGGGCACCTCTAGCTCAGCCGGTTGCACTAGCTCAAGAGTTTGTTGTGCCAGTTATGCCGGATGATGAGCTGCGTCGTCTTGAGAGGTTTGGTAGACTCCAGCCTCCGTCATTCAGTGGTGTTGAGGGCGAGGATGCCTAGGGTTTTCTTGATAAGTGTCAGCGGATGCTCTGTACAGCAGGGATTCTTGAGACTAGCGGTGTGGCATTTACCACCTTTCAATTTACTGGGGCTGCCTTCACATGGTGGGAGGCGTATGAGAGGCGTAGGCCGGTTGGAGCAGCACCCCTAACTTGGCAGCAGTTCTCCACTCTCTTCTTAGAGAAATATGTGCTGCAGTCCTGCAGATGGGAGCTGCGTAGTCAGTTTGAGTGGTTGCGACAGGGGGATATGACTATGTCACAGTATGAGTCAAGGTTTTCTGAGTTGGCTCGTCATGCCATTTGGATGGTTCCGACATATCGTGAGAGGATCAAGAGACTTTTGATGGCCTTAATTATCATCTCCGTATTCTTATGACCCGAGAGAGGGTGTTGGGTGATAATTCGAGGAGGTGGTCAATATCGCTCACGAGATTGAGACGGTTCACCGTCAGGATCGAGAGGAGAGGGAGGCCAAGAGGCCTCAAGGATCTGGTAGTTATAGTGGTGCTCCTTCGAGGGTCCAGTTCCAGCATGGTAGAGGTCGTTCTTTCATGCCTGCTCAGTCAGCCCGTCCAGAGTATCGCGGGGCATCTTCGGGTCATGGTCATCATAGATCTCAGCGGGACCAGTCATCACTCAATGCCCTCCCAGCTCAGAGTTCATGTCGTGCCCCGTCGGCTCAGGGTTCTTCTATGCCTAGTGCATCAGTTGGTCACTCCGGTGCGAGGGGTTCCCTTCAGTCCCCTTCTCCAGCACTTGGGAGTTGTTTTGAGTGTGGAGAGTTTGGGCATGTATGGAGGCAGTGTCCTCGTCGTTTTGCTAGTCGTCTTATTCTTCCTTATATGATCGCATCAAAGAGTGACAATATGATGATCCGCATTTACTTGTCCTTAAGGATAGAGTTCAGCATGGTGATACCAGAGATGTGACCATCGGTGATGATGGTGTGGTGAGGATGCAGGGCCGGATTTGTGCGCCCAATGTGGATGGTCTTAGAGCGTTGATTCTGAAATAGGCCCATATCTCGCGATATTATATCCATCCAGGTGCCGTAAAGATGTATCAGGATTTGAGGCAGCACTATTGGTGGAGAAGAATGAAGGAAGATATCGTGGGATTTGTATCTCGGTGTCTCAATTGTCAGCAGGTGAAATATGAGCATCAGAGACCGAGTGGCTTGCTTCAGCAGATGGTTATTCCCGAGTGGAAGTGGGAGAGAGTCACTATGGATTTTGTGAGTGGTCTTCCTCAGACTTTGAAGAAGTTCGATGCTATTTGGATGATTGTGGATTGGCTGACTAAGTCCGCGCACTTCATTCCTGTGTGTACCACCTATTCGTCAGAGTGGTTGGCAGGGATTTATATTTGGGAGATTGTTCGGTTGCATGGTGTTCCGGTATCCATCATCTCAGATAGAGGTAATCAGTTTACTTCGCAGTTTTGGAGAGCCGTGCAGAGAGACTTGGGTACTCAGGTAGAGTTGAGCACAACGTTTCATCCTCAAACGGACGGACAGTCCGAGCGTACGATTCAGATATTGGAGGACATGTTGCGTGCTTGTGTTATTGACTTTGGAGGTTCATGGGATGAGTTTCTACCGCTTGTAGAGTTTTCTTACAATAACAGCTACCAGTCGAGTATTCAGATGGCTCCGTATGAGGCTTTGTACGGGAGGCGGTGTAGATCTCCGGTTGGTTAGGTCGAGCCCGGCGAGGCTAGACTATTGGGGACAGATTTGGTTCAGGATGCCTTAGAGAAGGTGAAGGTGATTCAGGATAGGCTTCGTACAGTGCAGTCGCGTCAGAAGAGTTATGCGGACCGGAAGGTTTGAGATGTGTCCTACATGGTTTGTGAGAAGGTCTTGCTGAAGGTTTCGCCCATGAAGGGTGTTATTAGGTTTGGGAAGAAAGGCAAGTTGAGTTCGCGGTTCATTGGGCCTTTTGAGGTGCTTCAGAGGATTGGGGAGGTGGCTTATGAGCTTGCTTTGCTACCCAGCTTGTCGAGTGTACATCCGGTATTTCATGTTTATATGCTCCGAAAGTATATCTGGGATCCGTCTCATGTTTTGGACTTCAGCACGGTTCAGTTGGATGATGATTTAACCTTTAATGTGGAGCCAATAGCTATTTTGGGTCGTCAGGTTCGGAAGCTGAGGTCAAAGGGTATAGCTTCAGTGAAAGTGCAGTGGAGAGGTTGGCCCGTAGAGGAGGCTACCTGGGAGACTGAGCGGGAGATATGGAGCAGATATCCTCACCTATTCGAGGCTTCAGGTATGTTTCTTGACTCGTTCAAGAACGAACGTTTGTTTAAGTTGGGGAGGATGTGATGACCCGACCTGTCGTCTCATGAATTACCGCTCCGTTTTTCCCATTTCAGCTTCTTTACGCTTCGTTATTCGTGTTTTATGTGATTGGGTTGATTAGTTCGAGTTCGAAGAGGATTTGGCAAGAAATGAGACACTTAGTATCTTTTAAGAAGGCTTAAGTTAGAAAAGTCAATCGGATGTTGACTTATGTGTTAGAAGACTCGGAAGTGAGTTCCGATGGTTTGGTTAGCTTCGGGAGATGATTTGATACTTAGGAGCGCGATCGGAATGGGTTTTGGAGTTGTAGAGAAGATTTAGGCTTGAATTGGCGAAATTGATATTTTGGCAAATTCCGGTTGTTAGGCGAGATTTTGATATAGGGGTCGGAATGGAATTCCGAGAGTTGCAGTAGCTTCGTTGTGTCATTTGGGAAGTGTGCAAAATTTCAGGTCATTCAGACGAGATTTGATAGACCTTTTGATCGAAAGCATAATTTAAGAGTTCTTGGAGTTCTTAGGCTTGAATCCTATGTTAAATTGGTGATTTGATGTTGTTGTAAGCATTCCGAAGTGTTGAACAAGTTTGAACGATGTCATGGGATGTGTTGGTACAATTAGTTTGAAGTTTCGGGGGTTCCAGGATATTTTAGTGCGAAAATCATAGCCGTAGCAGGTTCAGAAGGGTTGCAGGCCCCGAAACTCAACTACGCGGTCCGCACAAAAATGAGTGCACCCGCGGTGAGTGCCGTGCGGACCGCACAAAAGCGGGAGCGGGCGCGGTAGGTGTCACACAAACCGCACAAAGGGGGCGAGGCTGCGGTGAAGAACCTTCCCGCTGGTCCAACTTCGGAAGCTCATATCTTTTGATCTACAAGTAATTTTGAGGTGATTCAAAAACAAAAGTTGTAGCACTTTGTGTTTAGTTTCCAGAAAAATAAAGATATTACAATTTGGACATATGTAGAAAAAGTTATGGACAAAATACTAAAGCATGTCACTGCAGAGGAAGGCCTGTGCGGCCGTGGTTGTTTTTGCGCGGACCGCACTGGCTTATGCGGACCGCGGTCGATTTGGTGCGGCCCGCGGAGGATGAAATCTGAGGGGTACTCTATAAATACAAGGTTTTGGGTTTTATTTAATATTTTGACCTAGAGAGCTCGGATTTTTGTGATTTTTCGAAGGTTTTTCAAGAAATTCATCGGGGTAAGTGATTTTAACTCAGATTTGGCTAGAATACATCAATCTATCACTGAATTCATCATTTAATTCATGATTTGGGATGGAATTTGGGAAGAAAATTGTGAAACCTTTCAAAAATATAAAATGATGATTTGAAGGACCAAATGGTATCGGAATTGGATAATTTTGGTATGGTTAGACTCGTGAGGGTATGAGGATTCTGAAAATGTAAATTTTACCCAATTTCGAGACGTGGGCCCAGGGTTCGGGTTTTGCTAATTTCAGGATTTTTGATATTTTTCGAATGTTTTTGCTTGGGCTTTGTTTCCTTAGCATATTGTGACGTATTCGTTCTGATTTTTGATAGATTCGACGCGCGTGGAGGCTAATTCGAGGGGCAAAGGCATCGCGAGCTAGAGAATTAGCGAGTTCGAGGTGAGTACTAGTTGTAAATGATGTCCTGAGGGTTTGAAACCTCGGATTGCACATCGTAGTGCTATGTTGAGGCAAGATACGCGTTGGATGATGAGCGTGGGGTCTTTTACTATTGGGGATTGTGACTTGGTCCGTCCCGATTGATGATTTTACCGTGTATTTGACTGAAATTCATTTGTTATCATCATGATTTGGGCTGATTGCCATATTTGGGCTTCGTGCCAACTATTTGAACCCTTCGGGGATTTTTATCACTGATTCCTCACTGCTTGACTTATTATTTGAACTCAGTCCTGTTGATATCTACTGTTTTACAAACTCAGCCACTTTTACTTAGATTTGAAATTTAAATGATATTTCTACATCATGTTTTGGGCTGAGAACTACTGTTTTACTAATGCCCAAGGGCTTGTGATGATTTTCGAACTGAGTGAGGCTGAGGTCCATATGTGAGGATATGCTGAGTAATATGAGGCCGAAGGCCTGAGATACTTTATATGCCACGAGGTGGATTGAGTGATGTGAGGCCGAGTGCCGAGTGATGATGCCACAAGGTGGCTTGATATAGCGTTTGGGCCGTAAGGGGCCCCTCCGGAGTCTGCATACCCATAGTGAGCGCGGGTACCCATTATGATCTGAGAGTGAGCCCGAGGGACTGATACTGTTCTGAGTGATTGATACTAGGCCCGAGGGGTTGATACTGTGCTGAGAGTGATCCCGAGGGGCTGATACCGTTCTGAGCGATTGATACTAGGCCCGAGGGGCGGATTTCTACTTGTTATTTACCTGTTAAATTACCCGTTTTACTTGTTTTAAAATGGAATATCATTTGATTTCTTCACTGATTTACTGCTTTAAGTGATTTTACTGCTTGATATGGAATTGCTTTGTGCCTTTACGTGTTTTCATACTTTCAGCCATTATTTATAATTATTACTCACTGAGTCGGAGTACTCACATTACTCCCTACACCGTGTGTGCAGATTCAGGCATAGTAGAGTCCGCACCTGAGCGCTGATTCCTTCCAGGATAGGCAGTGATTTGGAGTTACGAGGTAGCTGTTGACGTCCGCAGCCCCTTGTCTCTCTTATCCTCTGTCATTTATGTTTTCTTTAGATTGTTGTATCGGATTCCGTACTTTGTAGACCTATAGCAGATTCTGTTGTAGCTCATGACTTGTGACACCCCGGTTTGGGCTGTGTCGGGATGGTTTCCACTGTTATTATCGTTAATGTTTTCGCAACCTATGGATATTATATTATGTTTATTACTGTTTATATAATTAACTACTTAAAGAGATGTCCCGTTTTGGTCTGGCTGGCCTTGTCTTCACGAGAGGCGCCATCACAACCGAGTTCGGGAATAGGGCCGTGACAAGTTGGTATCAGAGCCTAGGTTACATAGGTCTCACGAGTCATGAGCAGGTTTAGTAGAGTTTCACGGATCGGTACGGAGACGTCTGTATTTATGCTCGAGAGGCTGCAGAACCTTTAGGAAAAACTTCATATTCTTGAAACTCTTGTCGTGCGAACTTGTTGGTCCGAGTACTAATCTTCTGTTATTCCATTCTCTCACAGATGGTGAGGACGCGAGCTACTGGACGAGGTGGGCGACCACCAGTGCCACTAGCAGAGGCCACCAGAGACCTTGGATGCGGTCGTAGTCATGGCAGAGGCACATCAGTGAGGACAACACTTGTAGATCCACCAGTTGCCCTAGCTCCGGATCCGACTCTAGCTATGGATGCTCCAGTAGCACCAGTTCAGGCACCAGCTATGCCAATCGTGGTTCCTGGTCTTCAGGAGGCCTTAACACAGATCTTATCAATTTGCACTGGCCTGGCTTAGGCAGTTTCAGCCACAACAACAGCAGCTACTTCACAGGCTGGGGGAGGCAATCAGACCCCCGCTGCTCGCATACCTAAGCAGGTAGTGCTGGGACTACAGACACTGGGGGCACCTCCAGCTCAGCCGGTTGCACCAGCTCAAGAGTTTGTTGTGCCAGTTATGCCGGATGATGAGCTGCGTCGTCTTGAGAGGTTTGGTAGACTCCAGCCTCCATCATTCAGTGATGCTGAGGGTGAGGATGCCTAGGGTTTTCTTGATAAGTGTCAGCGGATGCTCCGTATAGCAGGGATTTTTGAGACTAGCGGTGTGGCATTTACCACCTTTCAATTTACTAGGGCTGCCTTCACATGGTGGGAGGCGTATAAGAGGCATAGGCCGGTTGGAGCAACGCCCCTTACTTGGCAGCAGTTCTCCACTCTCTTCTTAGAGAAATATGTGTCGCAGTCTCGCAGAGGAGAGCTACGTAGTCAATTTGAGTGGTTGCGACATGGGGATATGACTGTGTCACAGTATGAGTTGAGGTTTTCTGAGTTGGCTCGTCATGCCATTTGGATGGTTCTGATAGATCGTGAGAGGATCAATAGTTTTGTTGATGGCCTTAACTATCATCTACGTATTCTTATGACCCGATAGAGGGTGTTGGGTGCTAATTCGAGGAGGTGGTAGATATCGCTCACGAGATTGAGACGGTTCTCCATCAGGATCGAGAGGAGAGGGAGGCTAAGAGGCCTCGAAGATCTGGCAGTTATAGTGGTGCTCCTTCGAGGGGCCAGTTCCAGCATGGTAGAGGTCGTTCTTTCAGGCCTACTCAGTAAGCCCGTCCAGAGTATTGCGGGGCATCTTCGGGTCATGGTCATCATGGATCTCAGCGGGGCCAGTCATCACTCAGTGCCCTTCCAGCTCAGAGTTCATGTCGTGCCCCGTCGGCTCAGGGTCTTCTATGCCTAGTGCATCAGTTGGTCACTCCGGTGCGAGGGGTTCCCTTCAGTACCCTTCTCCAACACCTGGGAGTTGTTTTGAGTGTGGAGAGTTTGGGCATGTGTGGAGGCAGTGTCCTCGTCGTGTTGCTAGTCGTCCCAGAAAAGGGGTCAGCCCTTGACTTCTGCTCCAGTTAATTCACCACCTGCCCAGCCAACTAGGGATAGAGGTTAGGCAGCCAGGGGTCACCCTATAGGGGGAGGTCGATCAGGGGGCGGTCAGGCCCATTTCTATGCATTCCCAGGTAGACCCGATGCCATTGCTTCAGATGTTGTCATTACAGGTATTGTTTCAGTCTGCCACAGAGATGCATCTGTATTATTTGATCCCGGTTCCACCTTTTCTTATGTGTCATCATACTTTGCTTGTTATTTGGGTATGCCCCGTGAGTTTCTTGCTTTACCTGTATATGTATGTACCCCGGTAGGCGATACTGTGGTTATAGACCGTGTGTACCAGTCATATGTGGTGACTATTGGGGGTTTGGAGACCTGAGTAGATCTATTTCTATTGAGCATGGTGGATTATGATGTCATTTTAGGCATGGATTGGCTATCTCCGTGTCGTGCTATTCTAGACTGTCATGCTAAGACAGTCACTTTGGCTATGCCGGGTGTACCACAGATTGAGTGGCGTGGTGTGACTGATTATGTTCCTAGTAGATTGATATCTTTCTTGAAGGCCCAACGTATGGTTGGGAAGGGTTATCTTTCATATCTAGAATTCGTGAGGGATGTTGTAGCTGAGACTCCTAGTATCGATTATGTCCCAGTTGTGAGAGATTTTCCCGATGTGTTTCCTGCAGACCTGCCGGGCATGCCACCAGAAAGGGATATTGATTTTGGTATTGACCTGGTGCCGGGCACTCAACCCATTTCTATTTTGCCATATCGTATGGCACCAGCAGAGTTGAAGGAATTGAAAGAACAACTTCAGGAACTCCTAGATAAGGGGTACATTCGGCCTAGTGTGTCCCCTTGGGGTGCACCCGTTTTGTTTATGAAGAATAAGGATGACACTATGAGAATGTGCATTGATTATAGGCAATTGAACAAAGTAACAATTAAGAACAAGTATCCTTTGCCTCGCATTGATGATTTATTTGACCAGCTTCAGGGAGAGAGGGTGTTCTCCAAGATTGATCTCCGTTCGGGTTATCACCAGTTGAAGATTAGGAATTCAGATATTCTTAAGACTACTTTCAGGACTAGATATAGTCATTACGAGTTTCTTGTCATGTCTTTCGGGCTAATCAATGCCCCAGCAGCGTTCATGCATTTGATGAACAGTGTATTTTGGCCTTATCTGGATTCGTTCGTTATTGTATTCATTGTCGATATTCTGGTGTACTCGCGTAGTCAGGAGGAGCACGCGGAGCATTTGAGAGTTGTGTTGCAGAGATTGAGGGAGGAGAAGCTTTATGCAAAATTCTCCAAGTGTGAGTTTTGGCTCAGTACAGTGGCTTTCTTGGGGCACGTGGTGTCCAGCGAAGGTATTCAGGTTGATCCGAAGAAGATAAAGGCGGTTTAGAGTTGGCCCAGACCGTTCTTAGCCACAGAGATTCGTAGCTTTCTTGGGTTGGCAGGCCATTATCGCCGGTTTGTTCAGGGATTCTCATCTATCGCATCACCCTTGACCAAGTTGACTCAGAAAGGTGTTTCATTTGTATGGTCTGACGAGTGTGAGGAGAGCTTTTAGAAACTTAAGACAGCCTTGACCACAACTCCAGTGTTGGTTTTACCATCAGCTTCAGGTTCATATACCGTGTATTGTGATGCTTCGAGAGTCGAGATTAGTTGTGTATTGATGCAGGAGGGTAGAGTTATTGCTTATGCTTCTCGTCAGTTGAATCCCCATGAGAAGAACTACCCTGTTCATGATTTGGAGTTGGCTGCCATAGTTTATGCATTGAAGATTTGGAAGCATTATTTGTATGGTGTGTCTTGTGAGGTATTCACCGATCATCGCAGTCTTCAGCATTTGTTCAAGCAAAAGGATCTTAATTTGAGGCAACGGAGATGGTTGGAATTGCTTAAGGACTATGATATCACTATATTGTACCATCTGGGAAAGGCCAATGTGGTGGCCGATGCATTGAGCCGAAAGGCAGTGAGTATAGGGAGTTTGGCGTATATTCCAGTTGGGGAGAGACCCCTTGCAGTTGATGTTCAGGCCTTGGCCAATCGGTTCGTGAGATTGGATATTTCGGAGCCCAGTCGGGTGTTGGCATGTGTTGTTTCTCGGTCTTCCTTATATGATTGCATCAAAGAGCGACAGTATGATGATCCGCATTTGCTTGTCCTTAAGGACAGAGTTCAGCATGGTGATGCCAGAGATGTGACCATCGGTGATGATGGTGTGTTAAGGATGCAGGGCCGGATTTGTGTGCCCAATGTGGATGGGCTTAGAGCGTTGATTCTGGAAGAGGCCCATAGTTCGCAATATTATATCCATCCAGGTGCCGCGAAGATGTATCAGGATTTGTGGCAGCACTATTGGTGGAGAAGAATGAAGGAAGATATCGTGGGATTTGTAGCTCGGTGTCTCAATTATCAGCAGGTGAAATATGAGCATCAGAGACCGGGTGGCTTGCTTCAGCAAATGGTTATTCCCCAGTGGAAGTGGGAGAGAGTCACTATGGATTTTATGAGTGGTCTTCCTCGGACTTTGAAGAAGTTCGATGCTATTTGGGTGATTGTGGATCGACTGACTAAGTTCGCGCACTTCATTCCTATGTGTACCACCTATTCGTCAGAGTGGTTGGTAGGGATTTATATCCGGGAGATTGTTCGGTTGCATGGTGTTCCGGTTTCCATCATCTCAGATAGAGGTACTTAGTTTACTTTGCAGATTTGGAGAGCCGTGCAAAGAGACTTGGGTACTCAGGTAGAGTTGAGCACAGCGTTTCATCATCAAACGGACGGACAGTCCAAGCGTACGATTCAGATATTGGAGGACATGTTGCGTGCTTGTGTTATTGACTTTGGAGGTTCATGGGATGGGTTTCTACCGCTTGTAGAGTTTGCTTACAATAACAACTATCAGTCGAGTATTTAGATGGCTTCGTATGAGGCTTTGTACGGGAGGCGGTGTAGATCTCCGGTTGGTTGGTTCGAGCCCGGCGAGGCTAGACTATTGGGGACAGATTTGGTTCAGGATGCCTTAGAGAAGGTGAAGGTGATTCAGGAGAGGCTTCGTACAATGCAGTTGCGTCAGAAGAGTTATGCGGACCGGAAGGTTCGAGATGTGTCCTACATGGTTGGTGAGAAGGTCTTGCTGAAGGTTTCACCCATGAAGGGTGTTATGAGGTTTGGGAAGAAAGGCAAGTTGAGTTCGCGGTTCATTGGGCCTTTTGAGGTGCTTCAGAGGATTAGGGAGGTGGCTTATGAGCTTGCTTTGCCACCCAGCTTGTCGAGTGTACATCCGGTATTTCATGTTTCTATGCTCCGAAAGTATATTGGGGATCCGTCTCATATTTTGGACTTCAGCACGATTCAATTGGATGATGATTTAACCTTTGATGTGGAGCCAGTAGCTATTTTGGGTCGTCAGGTTCGGAAGTTGAGGTCAAAGGGTATAGCTTCAGTGGAAGTGCAGTGGAGAGGTCGGCCCGTGGAGGAGGCTACCTGGGAGACCGAGCGGGAGATGCAGAGCAGATATCCTCACCTATTCGAGGCTTCAAGTATGTTTCTTGACTCGTTCGAGGACGAAAGTTTGTTTAAGTTGGGGAGGATGTGACGACCCGGCCAGTCGTCTCATGAATTACCGCTCTGTTTTCCCCATTTCAGCTTCTTTACGCTTCATTATTCGTGTTTTATGTGATCGGGTTGATTAGTTCGAGTTCGGAGAGGATTTGGCAAGAAATGAGACACTTAGTCTCTTTTAAGAAGGCTTAAATTAGAAAAGTCAACCTGATGTTGACTTATGTGTTAGAAGGCTCGGAAGTGAGTTCTGATGGTTCGGTTAGCTTCGGGAGACGATTTGTGACTTAGGAGCGCGATCGGAATGGGTTTTGGAGTTGCAGAGAAGATTTAGACTTGAATTGGCGAAATTGATATTTTGACAAATTCTGGTTGTTCCGACAGATCGTGAGAGGATCAAGAGATTTGTTGATGTCCTTAACTATCATCTCCGTATTCTTATGACCCGAGAGAGGGTGTTGGGTTCTACGTTCGAGAAGGTGGTCGATATCGCTCGTGAGATTGAGACGGTTCGCCGTTAGGATCGAGAGGAGAGGGAGGCCAAGAGGCCTCGAGGATCTGGCAGTTATAGTAGTTCTCCTTCGAGGGGCCAGTTCCAGCATGGTAGAGGTCGTTCTTTCAGGCCTACTCAGTCAGCCCATCCAGAGTATCGCGAGGCATCTTTGGGTCATGGTCATCATGGATATCAGCGGGGCCAGTCATCACTCAGTGCCCTCCCAGCTTAGAGTTCATGTCGTGCCCCGTCGACTCAGGGTTCTTCTATTCCTAGTGCATCAGTTGGTCATTCCGGTGTGAGGGGTTCCCTTCAGTCCAATTCTCCAGCACCTGGGAGTTGTTTTGAGTGTGGAGAGTTTGGGCATGTGTGGAGGTAGTGTCCTCGTCGTGTTGCTAGCTCGTCCTAGCAGAGGGGTCAGCCCTCGACTTCTGCTCCAGTTACTTCACCACCTGCCCAGCCAGCTAAGGGTGGAGGTCAGGCGGCTAGGGGTCGCCCTAGAGGAGGAGGTCGATCAGGGGGCGGTCAGGCCCATTTCTATGAACTCCCAGGCAGACCCGATGCCATTGCTTCAGATGTTGTCATTACAAGTATTGTTTCAGTCTGCCACAGAGATGCCTCTGTATTATTTGATCTCGGTTCCACCTTTTCTTATGTGTCATCATACTTTGCTCGTTATTTGGGTATGCCCCGTGAGTTTCTTGCTTTACCTGTTCATGTATCTACCCCGGTAGGCGATACAGTGGTTGTAGACCGTGTGTACCGGACATGTATGGTGACTATTGGGGGTCTGGAGACCCGAGTAGATCTATTGCTATTGAGCATGGTGGATTTATATCATTTTGGTCATGGATTGACTATCTCTGTGTCGTGCTATTCTAGACTGTCATGCTAAGACAGTCACTTTGGCTATGCCGGGTATATCGCGGATCGAGTGGCGTGGTATGATTGATTATGTTCCTAGTAGATTGATATCTTTGTTGAAGGCCCAACGTATGGTTAGGAATGGTTATCTTTTATACCTAGCGTTCGTGAGGGATGTTGAAGCTGAGACTCCTAGTATCGATTCTGTCCCAGTTGTGAGGGATTTTCCCGATGTGTTTCCTACAGACCCGTCGAGCATACCACCGGACAGGGATATTGATTTTGGTATTGACCTGGTGCCGGTCACTCAGCCCATTTCTATTCCGCCATATCGTATGGCACCAGCAGATTTGAAGGAATTGAAAGAATAACTTCAGGAACTCCTAGATAAGGGGTTCATTCGGTCTAGTGTGTCCCCTTGGGGTGCACCAATTTTGTTTGTGAAGAAGAAGGATGGCACGATGAGAATGTGCATTGATTATAGGCAATTGAACAAAGTAACAATCAAGAAAAAATATCCTTTGCCTCGCATTGATGATTTATTTGATCAGCTTAGGGGTGCGAGGGTGTTCTCCAAGATTGATCTCCGTTCGGGTTATCACCAGTTGAAGATCAGGAATTCAGATATTCTTAAGACTGCTTTCAAGACAAGATATGGTCATTACGAGTTTCTTGTCATGTCTTTCGGGCTAACCAATGCCCCAGCAGCATTCATGCATTTGATGAACAATGTATTTTGGCCTTATCTGGATTCGTTCGTTATTGTATTCATTGACGATATTTTGGTGTACTCGCGTAGTCAGGAGGAGCACGCAGAGCATTTTAGAGTTGTGTTACAGAGATTGAGGGAGGAGAAGCTTTATGCAAAATTCTCCAAGTGTGAGTTTTGGCTCAGTACAGTGACTTTCTTGGGGCACGTGGTGTCCAGCGAAGGTATTCAGGTTGATCCGAAGAAGATAGAGGCGGTTCAGAGTTGGCCCAGACCGTCCTTAGCTACAGAGATTCGTAGCTTTCTTGGGTTGGCAGGCTATTATCGCCGGTTTGTTCAGGGATTATCATCTATCGCATCGCCCTTGACCAAGTTGACTCAAAAGGGTGTTTCATTTGTATGGTCGGACGAGTGTGAGGAGAGCTTTCATAAACTCAAGACAGCCTTGACCACAACTCCAGTATTGGTTTTACCATCAGCTTCAGGTTCATATACCGTGTATTGTGATGCTTCGAGAGTTAGGATTGGTTGTGTATTGATATAGGAGGGTAGAGTTATTGCTTATGCTTCACGTCAGTTGAAGCCCCATGAGAAGAACTACCCTGTTCATGATTTGGAGTTGGCTGCCATAGTTCATGCATTAAAGATTTGGAGGCATTATTTGTATCGAGTATCTTGTGAGGTATTCACCGATCATCGCAGTCTTCAGCATTTGTTCAAGAAAAAGGATCTTAGTTTGAGGCATCGGAGATGGTTGGAATTGCTTAAGGACTATGATATCACTATATTGTACCATCCGGGAAAGGCCAATGTGGTGGCTGATGCATTGAGCTGAAAGATAGTGAGTATGGGGAGTTTGGCGTATATTCCAGTTGGGGAGAGACCCCTTGCAGTTGATGTTCAGGCCTTGGCCAATCGGTTCGTGAGATTGGATATTTCAGAGCCCAGTCGGGTGTTGACATGTGTGGTTTCTCGGTCTTCCTTATATGATCGCATCAAAGAGTGCCAGTATGATGATCCGCATTTGCTTGTCCTTAAGGACAGAGTTCAGCATGGTGATGCCAGATATGTGACCATCGGTGATGATGGTGTGTTGAGGATGCAGGGACGGATTTGTGTGCCCAATGTGGATGGGCTTAGAGCGTTGATTCTGGAAGAGGCCCATAGCTCGCGATATTCTATCCATCCGGATGCCACGAAGATGTATCAGGATTTGAGGCAACACTATTGGTGGAGAAGAATGAAGGAAGATATCGTGGGATTTGTAGCTCGGTGTCTCAATTGTCAGCAAGTGAAATATGAGCATCAGAGACCGGGTGGCTTGCTTCAGCAGATTGTTATTCCTGAGTGGAAGTAGGAGAGAGTCACTATGGATTTTGTGAGTGATCTTCCTCGGACTTTGAAGAAGTTCGATGCTATTTGGGGGATTGTGGATCGGCTGACCAAGTCCGCTCACTTCATTCCTATGTGTACCACCTATTCGTTAGAGCGGTTGGTAGGGATTTATATCCGGGAGATTGTTCGGTTGCATGGTGTTTCGGTTTCCATCATCTAAGATAGAGGTACTCAGTTTACTTCGCAGTTTTGGAGAGCCGTGCAGAGAGACTTGGGTACTCAGGTAGAGTTGAGCACAACGTTTCATCCTTAGATGGACGGACAGTTCGAACGTACAATTCAGATATTGGAGGACATGTTGCGTGCTTGTGTTATTGACTTTAGAGGTTCATGGGATGAGTTTCTACCGCTTGGAGAGTTTGCTTACAATAACAACTACCAGTCGAGTATTCAGATGGCTCCGTAAGAGGCTTTGTATAGGAGGCGGTGTATATCTCCGGTTGGTTGGTTCGAGCCCGACGAGGCTAGACTATTGGGGACAGATTTGGTTCAGGATGCCTTAGAGAAGGTGAAGGTGATTCAGGAGAGGCTTCGTACAGTGCAGTCGCGTCAGAAGAGTTATGCGGACCAGAAGGATCGAAATGTGTCCTACATGGTGTCACACCTCCTTTTTCCGCCCCCGCGAGGGCGCACAGAGTTTTTTCCAATTAAAGGACAATCGAAACGAGATTTATTTATTTATTTCAGAGTCGCCACTTGGGAGATTTAGGGTGTCCCAAGTCACCAATTTTAATCCCGAATCGAGAAAAGAATGACTCTGTATTACAGTCCGCGAACCAGAAATCCGGATAAGGAATTCTGTTAACCCGGGAGAAGGTATTAGGCATTCCCGAATTCCGTGATTTTAGCACGGTCGCTCAATTGTCATATTTGGCTCATTTATCTGATTTTTAAACAATTAAGAACTTATATGCAAATTTAACTTTTAAAACCGCTTTTATCATTATTTATTTTATACAAAATTGCAACGTCGTGAAAATGCATCTCGAACCACGCCACAACCTGTGCACACGTGATTTTTTGACGCATTTTGACTTCGTCAAGATCGTGATTTGGGTTACATAAATGTACACCCGTATTTAAGAAAATAACTTTATTAAATATGCGCCAAAATACTACGTGTTATGATACTATTATGTAGGACTGTGAATTTTACTAAATCGCCCATCTCGGAATCTAGGTATTTTCTTATATTAAAAAAAATAAGATTGGAGGACTGCAATTTTTGTATTATTTATATTTATTTATTTTTTAGCGAGATCCTCCCTTATTTTTATGAATACCCTTTAATGACTACATCTTTATTATTACTAAGTTTGTATATAATTATGAAGTCAATCTCTACATACTTAAAAATAACATATTAATTACTAATTTAAAACGAATATTAATGGAAAGTAATATTACTAAAATTATAATTACAAACAACATGGAATTGTCAAAAAATAAAAATAAAAAAAAAACTAATTATCCCATAGTTGGATTAAAATTCATATTGTTAGTATGACTTAAGCTTATTGAAATTAATTATTTACAAATACTGAAAATTGGAAAAAAAAAACTTGGTTACTAAACCATATTTCTAAAAATTAAACAATTTAACCTTAACTAACCTTGTTTTAATTCACATCATGTCCTAATACTTGATTGGCAAACTAATTCATGTTTTAACTGAAATTAACTACATGATTCCGATTAACTTAACGTTGACAAAAAACCTTACGTTGACAAAAAACCTTATGAATAAGGAACTCAGTCAATTTTTGCCAAACTGATTCAATAACGCCATTTTTTACGTTATTTCTTATATTTTGATTATTAAACAGTTTTAATTAGTAATCAGGCTTAAATATATTTCCTAATAATCCGGTTAAGGCGTTATTTAATATATCGCTATAACATGCCTAATTATTCCAAATGACAGTGATTTACAGAATAATAATACATGAATAATCTAAATACAATACAAAAAAAATTAAAACTAAATTAAAAATTTAACACTCCATTCTTCATTTCGGCTTACAAAATGCCAAAATTACAGTTGTGTACCTGATATTGGAAACAAAAGAAGATGAAGATGAGAATCAACAGCAGTAATAACAATACAGCACATCAACAACAGTCCAGCAGCAGTAACAACCCAGGAACAGAGTTTGCAAACCAGTGGAGCAGTAATCCCAAAAAACAAAAGCTTCAAGCTTTGATGAAACAACAATTAATTCTGATTTCAAACAATGAAAGAAAGCAGAAGATTTTTTATTATTTTTTTTATTTTTTAAGTTTAAATATTTTTCGGAATTTTCTCTCTCCTAAATGTTCAGCCCTTTTTTCTCTCTCTTATTTTCTTTTTTGACTCCTCTTTATTTCTGTCTTCCGTTTTTCTAAAATCTAATTCAAGACTTCTATATATATCTCATCCCATAAATCTTTTAATCAATTAAAATCAACCCATTTTCTCCTACCAAACCCATTATCTTCCCACTCATCCCCATTACATTAAATAAGTATACCCCACCCCATTATATTTTGTCTCTCATGCCTAACATAAACAAATACAAGATTCCCCCACACTAAAATTTGTCTTGTCCCCCATTAAATTAAACAATTATATCAAAACTCACCCCATTATTTTTTGTCCCCCATGCTTAACATAAAAAATTACAAAATGTACAATTCCTAAACTACCCCTCCGACCTTACTGAAATTTACCAAACTACCCCTGAACATACTGCAAATTGCCAAACTACCCCCATCAGCTATAACAAATCAATTAATCACACTCAACCAAAATATAGCCAATATGACCAATTTCTACACAAATTCAAACAACAAATCACATGAATATGATTTCTTCAACATTTCAACAACAAATCACATGAACATAAATTGAACAACAAAGAACAACTAAAATTTGATTGAACAATATTTTTAGCAACAAACAAACCTATTTTCAGATTCAACAACAAACAACAACAAACAAGTATATTCAGATTTCTAAATTCAATAATATTGAACTGGAGCCCCCCTGAAGAATAGAATGGCGATTTATTGGTTGAAGTCAGGAGTCCGCCTGGAGAATAGAGACATTCAATTTCAAATTTAGCAATCAGGAGCCCACCTGGAGAATAAGGGAATACAATTCAAATTTTAAGTAGTCAGGAGCCCCCTGAAGAACAGAATGGCGATTTATTGGTTGAAGTCAGGAGCCCCCCTGAAGAATAGAATGGCGATTTATTGGTTGAAGTCAGGAGGCCGCCTGGAGAATAGAGACATTCAAATTTCAAATTTAGCAATCAGGAGTCCGCCTGGAGAACAGAGACATACTTTTCAAGTTTGATGTCAGGAGTCCGCCTGGAGAACAGAGACATACATTTCAAGCGTTGAAGTTGGAAGCCCGCCCAGATAACAGAGGCATACATTTCAGTCTTTACATTTCAAGCATTGAAGTTGGGAGCCCGCCCAGATAACAGAGGCATACATTTTAGTCTTTACATTTCAAGTATTGAAGTTGGGAGCCCGCCCAGATAACAGAGGCATACATTTCAGTCTTTACATTTCAAGCGTTGAAATTGGGAGCCCGCCCAGATAACAGAGGCATACATTCAGTCTCTTCATTTCAAGCGTTGGAGTTGGGAGCCCGCCCAGATAACAGAGGCATACATTTCAGTCTTTACATTTCAAGCATTGAAGTTGGGAGCCCGCCCAGATAATAGAGGCATACATTTCAGTCTTTACATTTCAAGTGTTGAAATTGGGAGCCCGCCCAGATAACAGAGGCATACATTCCGTCTTTTCATTTCAAGTGTTGAAGTTGGGAGCCCGCCCATAGAACAAAGGAATACATTTCAGTCTTTTCATTTCAAGTGTTGAAGTTGGGAGCCCGCCCATAGAACAGAGGAATACATTTCAGTCTTTTCATTTCAAGTGTTGAAGTTGGGAGCCCGCCCATATAACAGAGGAATACATTTCAGTATTAATTTTCAAGTATTGAAGTTGGGAGCCCGCCCATACAACAGAGGCATACATTTCAAGATCAAGTCAGAGGACAATAAAACAGAGGGTTACACCAGGAATCCCCAGCAGGAAACAATAAAACTCCCCAGCACTGGGAAGTAGAAGGTTGCAACAAGAGGTCCCAACACAAACTCAAGTGCATGTGTCAAAAGGAAGAAAAACACCGGAAGAAACGCAAGCAGACAAGAAAGCAAGGCAACAAGAACAAATTGCAGTCTAGTCTAGCTTCTTGTTTTCTTTTAAGCACGGTGTAATAAGGAGATCGGTAAGCAGTGGTAATAGCATGCAACAACAGTAACATTGCAGTCCCACGGTAGTCCCAGCTACCAAAAACTTCCCGAACTACATTGACCTGATTCCTGTTTAGCCCAGGATATGTAGGAAACCTTTGAAGCAAAGGTTCGGTCAAATCTTTTTCAAAAAATGCTTCACACGAAGTACTCGGATGGGCAAAAATCGCTCGCTTTATCTTTGCACGAAAACCCTTCGTGTCTTCGGGCAAAGAGGGGCAGCTGTAAGCACGTGATTTTTGCCCTATATGAGAATTACTCCCAAAAATTCAAAATGATTTTTCTTGGTGGTGTGCTGGGGAAGAAGAAGAAAGAAGAAGTTGCTACAGTTGAAGCTAATATTTGGTCCAGGCACAATAATCGTCCACTCTACTATAACCAACCCAGACCCCACCACCCAAACTATCAATATACCCCATATGGTCCACCGCAACACTATTATCTACCACCAGAACCACACTTGTCTATCCACCACGCCCAGACCTACACTCAACCCCCAGTGCACTCGCAATGGTGTACACCAAGTCCCCAAAATACACAGCCACACCCACAAAACACCTATCTACCTCCCAGGGCTAACAGACCAGGAACCAGCTTCCGCCCAAACCAAGCTTTTAGAAATGAGAAGGCCCCAAACAAAAAACACATTTACTCCGCTGGGAGAATCTTACACTTCTCTCTTCCACAGATTGAAACAGTTGGGGATGCTGACCCCAGTTGAATCCAAAACACCAAATCCTCTTCGCAGAAACCTGGACCACTTTGTTAGCTGCGAGTATTGCTCAGGGATGCCGAGGCACGATACTGAAAAATGTTGGAAGTTGAAAAACGCAATCCAAGAGCTCATTGATAATCGCCTTATTGAGGTACAGGCTCCAGAGGCCCCGAACATCAATCAAAATCCGTTACCAACGCATTATGAGGCCAACATGATCGAACTGATACATAAGGGGGCAGAGCCAAAGAAACCTTTGCAGGTGGTTATGGTGATTCGTTCGACCGGGTCATGGGGAAGATTGGACAATTGTTTGGGCTTGGGGTTGAAATTTGAAGAAATGGCCCAATCCGATTTTTCTTTATATTTTTGCTCTCTTTCTTCTTTTATTTTTCTAAAACTAAATTATAAAAATACTTAAATTATTATTAAGAACTAAATTAAGTTATAAAAGCGCAAATTAACTCCCAATAACAATTAACGCACAATTAAGTAATAATTAAGCATAAAATTGTATATTTGGACATTAAATGCTAAAAATGCAAACGATGCCTATTTTTGTAATTTTTATTTTTTGTAAAACAAACTTAATTACTAACAATTGTAGAATTAAATCCTACATGCAAAATGCGACATATTTTTGTATTTTTATTAATTTAACAAATAAATATGCACAGATAAATACAAATAATTATTCAAAAATATCACAAAATTGCACACCAAGAAAAATCATTTTATTTTTGAATTTTTGGGAGTAATTCTCATATAGGACAAAAATCACGTGCTTACACATGGTTGGTGAGAAGGTCTTGCTAAAGGTTTCGCCCATGAAGGGTGTTATGAGGTTTGGGAAGAAAGGCAAGTTGAGTCCGCGGTTCATTGGGCCTTTTGAGGTGCTTCAGAGGATTGGGGAGGTGGCTTATGAGCTTGCTTTGCCACCCAGCTTGTCGAGTGTGTGTGAGCACGTGATTTTTGCCCAAAGCAAATTATTCCCAGAAATTCAAACAAAAACAATTTCTTTATTATCTTACAATTTTTGTGAATTTTGGTGTCATTTTCTGTTAATTGTTGCATTGTATCTGTGCATTTTTATTCATATGAAAAATACAAAAGTATGCATTTGCATTTAGGATTTAATTTCATATTTTTAGTATTAATTAGGGGTTAATTTGTTTTAGAACAAATATGCAAAAAATAACAAAGATAGTTCACTTTTGCATTTTTAATGGTTTAATTGTGAATTTGTCCCGAAATAGTTTTTAAAATAATTTTAGAAATCAATTAGTGAGATATATTAGGACTTTATTTTAATTGTTTCAATTTTATAAAATCAGAAAAATACAAAAAAATACAAAATATAGATAAAAGAAACAAATGAAAAGAGAAAAAAAGAAAATAAAAAGAAATAGAGAAAGGGCTGCCCACGATTTGGGCCATGCCCAATTCATTTCACCCGGGACCAACATTTTTTCTTCCTTCCCATGCCCCAAGCCCAATCCAACACAGACCAGGTCTGGATATTCAAAAGTCCAAACGACGTCGTTTTCAGGAAGCTCATCTCAGCCATTGTTTCTTGATCAAACGGACGAGATCGTCTTAGGATGTTTTATATATATATATATATATATGTGTCCGAATGTTCACGCCCCCTATCTCGTCTCTCAGACCCCCGTCCATCTCTAACCCTAAAAACCAGTCGCCCTCATATCCTCCGTCGGAACCCCACCGCCGGCGAAGCCACTACTCCTAAACCCCTCTAAAATAACACCACGAATCCTCCTCTTCCCCCTCGTCATGGATCCACCACCCGTTTCCTTCAAATCCAGCCCTAGCTCGTCGAATCTTCGATCAAATGTTTCCGGCCAAAACACAAAGTAACCCAATCACCACCAAATTAACACCATGTGACCGCCTGGGCCTCCCCTACCCAAACCCCATGGCCTTGTCTCTCGAATCTGCCTGGAAAAGCTCGAATATCAAATCGAAGGTTTCTGACCAAAACCCTAAGGCAAAATCTCCATGATTTCGGACCCTAACAACCCTAACCAGGTGTTTTCTTATGAAAAACACATGGTTAGGGATGTTACGGGTCAGAAATTTTGGGGGATTTGGAAACAACCATTGGCCGGAGCTCTTTGTTGTCAGTGAGTTCGTAATTGGTATTTTCTTTTATTTGCAATTTCTTGTTCTTTTTCTGATTCTCTGCATGTGTGAATTCCATGGTTAATGTCTTGTTAATTTGCGTTTTATGTTTTGTCAATATTGTTCTAATCTTGTGTCCTGATTTGATTAAGTCTAGTTGTTTGTTTGATTTTAATATGTTCCAATTCCTGATCTTAATTCGATTTATAATTTGTTAATTAGTTTTACTAAGTTTTGCTTAATTTAATTTCTGGTGTTCCTTTAGTTAATTACTAATTAGTTCATGTTTGGCTTCAGTTTGATTAGTCGTCTAGCTAGTTCTAATTAGTTTAGTTTGTTTTGGTCTGATTAAGGCTGAATTGGACTCTTTGGGAGACTATAATTGATTTGTAGTTAGGCTAACAGAGGGTTTGAGTCAGTTAGTTAGGGGTTTGAAGCTTAGCTTGTTTGGGTAGTAATTTCAGGGAGGAAATAAGGGTAGTTTAGGCATGGAAAAGGGTAGTTGTATTAAGAATAGTAATTTCAAACCAAGATAAGGGTAGTATAGGTATTGTATAGGTAAAAGAACACCCTAGGGCCTTCTAGAATAAGACTTTAGTGTAGATTTCAGTAAACTTAGGGCAGTAACATGAGAAACAAGGCAGAAATTGAAGGACTAATAGGGAGAATCTGAAATTAAAAGAGGGAAAATGTGTGAGTGCCATCTAGAACATTCTACCCTATTTGTTGCCTATAAAAGGCAACCCCAATGCCTTCATTGGGGGGTCTGGGCTAGAAAAATTCCCCAAGGAAGATCCTCTCTGATTTTTCAGATCTGAACTTGAAGTTCAAAACATTCAAAATTCAAAAAAAAAAAACCACAGAAAATCTAATAGAAAACCCAAAAAAAGAAAGTTATTATTCCATTGGAATTTTCAGTTCAATTTCCAGTTTCCTAATTCAAAATCGGATAAGCTGTGGTTTCAGAGAAATTTGAGATGGTTTCGCATGAGATTAGGTCCAATTAAGCTAAGTTTTATTGAGTTTGGGTCTGGTTGAAAGTGTTGAGTTCATTCTGAGTGATTTCCAAGGTTATTTGGTCTGTTTTGAAATTGATTCAAGTTTATCCATCACTTTGTCTGATTTTCAAATTTCTTTTTGGGCTATACTTCGATTTTCTGTGTTGTGTATTTGTTGTTGTTTGGTTATCTCAAAGTGTTGCTGCCTGTTATCCACTACTGCTGATCTTTTCTTCTTCTTTGAATCTTCATATCCAGGTACCTATGCTGTAGTTTTCAGGCTTTCGAATATGAAGCGAAGTGATGTTTAAAGAGATCTATGAATTTCGCGTTTTGTCCTAATTTCATGCCCTATTTTAATTTCATCCAAATTATTTGTATAAAGTGGACTACATGAGTCATTTGGACTATATTTTAGCATGTTAATTGTTTTCCATTTGTTCTGGTAGCAAGTATGATGAATTGATTTCTATTAGCAGTTAGTATTTGAGTAAGCATAATGATGCTTTAAATTTAGCTGAGGTGTGAACTTGATGTTAGTACTTGAATGAGCATTAGGTTGGGAGTGTAATTAGATATCAGCTATTCATGTTGGTTAAATTAGCTTTTGAATGTAATTGTTTCATTTAGCTAATAGTGTTTTAGCTTAATTGACATGTTCTGGATAAAGCAATAGAATACGTAGGCCTGGGTATAAAAAATCGGGAATCAAGCAATAACTAACTTTGGAATTCGATCAGAACATTGAAGAAACATTTCAGTAAGAACGGGGCGAATTGATTAGTAGGTTGGTTGATTTGGTGGGTTGGGCTCAACAGCCTATCTGCACAAGGCAAAGGGTGTAAATACCTCCATGGGTGGCCCAGGTCACGTTCCACTATGAATATACGTCTGGGCCTGGGCCCAAGTCTATAGTTGCCCATTTAGTGTTATGAAACACAATCCGATAGTTTCGAGCAAGAATTCTAAGGCTATGTTGTTATTGTTTCATCAGGCTTAACTAAATTTGGATTGAATCACGAGGATTTGTTTTCCTCTAATACTTTAATTAACTAGGATTTTCTTTTTGTATTATTTTAGAGATAAAAATTAGAAAAATCATAGTTACTTTTAGGCTTGCCCTTTTAAAATAAAATGAAATGAGCCTCGCCAAATGAGAAATAAAATTGCGGGGCCCTCAATAAATATTATATTAACTTTTAGACTTCGGGATGAGCCGTTTAGCGAATCTCACGGCCTTCCCCAAAATAATAATACACTAGACTCTTTAAGCACGACTTTAATAAAATTACATTCCTAAACTCGGGTGCAATCTCAAAAGAGTCGAAATGTGTCGACAACCACGGGTGCATTGATGCGACGTGGTTCGAGACACGTCTTCACGACGTTGCAACTCTCATAAAAAATAATAATAATAATAAAAGAGGTTCAAAATTAAAAAGCACATAAGCAAGAACATGTTTTGAAATCAGATAAAATCAAATATAATAGTTGAGCGACCGTGCTAGAACCACGGAACCTGGGAATGCCTAATACCTTCTCCCGGGTTAACAGAGTTCCTTACTCGGATTTCTGGTTCGCGGACTGTTAACAGAGTCATAATTTCCTCGGTTCGGGATTCAACCGGTGACTCGGGACACCATTAATCTCCCAAGTGGCGACTCTGAATATTAATAAATAAATCCCGTTCTGATTGTCCTTTAATTGGAAAAACTCATTTATACCCTTGCGGGTGTAAGTGAAAAAGGAGGTATGACAGCTCTGGCGACTCTGCTGGGGATCAAACCCAGAATCTCTGGTTCAGGGTTCAGAATTCGAGCTTTGATAAATTATTGTATTTGGTTATATCTGATTTTCCTACATGTTTTGTGCTGAATATGCTAAATGTTACCGCTTTGATATCATTTGAACTGTATATAAACTGTGCCGACATCCTTCTCTCTTCACCTCCGGGGATTTGCTTACTGGTTGAGACTCCCTATTCTGTTAGTGTCATACCCTGAAATAAAAGCCTGATGATCTCGCGGGTCCCCGGTACGCTGCCCCCTCCTCGACTCGAGTTGTCCGCTCGAGTGCACTGTTTAGAACACATACCCAAGTTTTGAACCTAGAATAACTTGACTTCATGTCGGATCCCTAGTAGGAGCGCTTAATTGCATCACACTGCATTTGACTTAGGGGACTCAACCTAGGGGTTGGGTCCGTCTAGGGCTAGCAACCGGAAATGAAAAGACCATCCTGATGCATCTTATTTGTTCTGTACATATATTTGTTTCGAACCAGCATATTGACCGGCTTTTGAATCTCGGGAATGTTGGAAAATTGAGGGAAAATTGAGAAAAGAGAAAAGAGAAAAGAGAGAAATAACAGTTAGGGGGTTAATTGATTAGTTTAGAAAACCAATGACCAAATACTGTCGAAACTCTGCCGAAATTTTAAGAAAGTGAAAAAGATAAATGCTTTATTTTTAATAGTCTGTTTTACTAAAAGAAAAAGAAAAATAGGAAAGAGTCTTTTATTGGAAAGAAAAAAAAAGAAGTTTTATTATAGGACAATAGGTTGTTTATTGTTTGTCGAAAATGGAAAAGAGTCATTGTTTTGTCTCGTTTTCAAAAATAGAAAAGAAAAATAGTTTATCTTTCCATGGAAAATGAAAAAAAAAAGTCTTGTTTTCAAAATATAGTTAGTTTCTCGGCCCGAACTACGCAGGTTGATTCTCACAGGGCGTGAGATACGTAGACAACCCTCGTCGGGTCCAACCTCCCCTTTGCAAAAATAGCCAAAAAAAAGTATACCAAATTTTTAATCTTTGTCGTAAATAAGTTAGGTGATTCCATTTTTGTCAAAAATAGCTGAATGTTCCCGAAAGGGACGCCGTAAGGCTGACTTTGCAAAGACGGCCATTTTTGGTCATTTTGATTGTTGACTGGTTGACTTTCACAGCCTTAAAATCTTCGTTCTTGGGAGTGTTGAAAGGCCGTGTTTGAAAACCGAGTCTGTCATTTTAAATGTGGAAAAGGAAATAGTTAATTTTGTTTTGAGTCAAACAAAGTTTTGTTTTTGCTTAAATCACCTTAATAAATGTGCAGGATGAGCACGATGCAAAATGAACCTTTCTCAATAATGGCTAAAATCCCTTTCGAGTTGTGGCTATGGTGGAACGATTTAGGCAAAGAAGGACAAGACGAAGTCAAGAAATATCTGAAAGGTCTTACGGGTTTGTTGGAAATCAAGCCTCGGGGTGATATTATAAGAGCGTTGGTCACTTGCTGGGACCCGGCGCACAATGTCTTCCACTTCTCAGATTTTGAGCTCACACCAACTCTGGAGGAAATAGCCGGGTACATCGGAAATGCTGAGGTTCCGTTAAGAGGAAAATATCTGGTTGCTCAAAAAGCCATCACGGTGCATCGGTTTTTAGATTCATTAAAGATACCCAGGACAGTCCATAATCCAGATTTGGCAAAAGGCTTCTGTACTCTGCGCTTCATATACGACAGGTACGACCACGTGGGAGGGTTTAACAAGACAGACATCAAGCTATGCAGTAAAAATAACCGTAAAAATGGGATGAGCACAGACGGGTGGCTTTCATGATAACCTTTTTGGGCCTCCTGGTATTCCCAAGGAAAGACGAGAATATTGATATAAAAGTAGCTGGGGTCGTCAGTACCTTGCTTACTCAAAATGAAAACACTCTTGCGCCCATGATCGTGTCTGACATTTTCCGAGCTCTCACTGCCTGCAAAGCCGGAGGCAACCTTTTTGAGGGGTGTAACTTGTTGTTACAAATGTGGATGACCGAGCATCTATGCCACCATTCCCAGCTCTTAAGTTATGGTTCGTTTGATAAAACATGTATAGGAGAGTTTTACACAAGGATTGACGGGGTGAGTCTGCCTGAAGGAGTAAGAACATGGATATCATACTTTCATACTCTTACGGACATTCAGATACAGTGGACGTTGGGATGGTTGCCTATTGAAGAAAGCATATACATGCCAGCAGCTAGGTCGCATTTTCTTTTGATGGGACTTAAGAGCATCCAGCCTTATGCTCCATGTAGGGTTCTGAGATAACTCGGAAGATGCCAAACAGTTCCACGGGAGGAAGATCTTAGTGCTCAAGTAATTGAGATTAGCCTTGACAGACAGTTTCCCGAAGCAAAAGTTCGCGAGATTTGGAATGAATGTCAATATCTACAAGCAGATACTTGTGTGCAGGATCGGGCCAAAGGAGAAATGTCGCCAAAATACCTCGCATGGTACAGAAGAGAACTTGAGCATCAGAGGCCAGCTAAAAGACCCCACCTCCAGGATTTCACTGAATCATCACAAGAACAATGGGGTTGGCTAGCAAAAGAAGAAGGCTATCAGGCCGAGATCAGCAAACTGAAACAACAGATTGGAGCTCTAAAATTTCAAAACAGTGTGCAAGTTGCTGCTGATCAGGGAGAAAAGGACAGGTTGGCCCAAGAAAATGAGGCGCTTAGGGCCCAAGTCCAGCAAATGAGGATAGCTGCCAATAACCAACAAAGGAGCCGGTCGGACGAGCGGCTGATAAAGGGGCTGAAAAAGGAAATTAGTGAGTGCCGGGATGAGCTGAAAATATCCGAAGGCACCAGAGCGGAACTCCGGGCACAGTGGGTAAAAATAACAGAAGAACGCACCCATTACATGCAAGACTTAAAGAAAGATTATGAAAAGACCATTGCTAGTCTGAAAAGAAAAGTGGTCACCCTTGGGGATAAGGCAGCTAAGCAAGCTAAAGCTTTTAAGACCGAAAGTGGACACTGCTATGACTTACTGGTCCGAATGGAAGTAGAGATACAGCAGCTACAGGATCAGCATCTTCAGGATTCTCATGTGTTGGAGGCTCGCAATAATCAAGTAAGGCGATTGCTTATAGAAAAGGGTCGAACGAGAGACAAGATTGAGACCATTGCCCACGCCATCCTCAGGAGATGTCGGGCATGCGAAGACATGACCCGCACTACCTTCTTTTCGGCAGTAATGATTTATGTCAAGCGAACCATGTATGAGCTGGAGCAACTTGAAAGAGATTTGGCACCGAAGCCCGCGGTGAGGCCGAACGATGCCCCGTGGGCACCCACTTTTGAAGCACTAATGTATTCATAGATCGAGTCTGTATTTTCCATTTTAGAGTTTGTTGTTTGTCAGTCTGTTTTCTTTTTGCGTCCAAGTATGCTAGTATGTTCGGAGTCTATATTTGAGTTTAGTTGGAGTCTGTTATTTTCCATTTTAGAATGTTTAGCTTGTAATAGAATGTTGTGGTAATGAAAAATTTGAAAATTCCCAAAAAATTTATTCCTCTATTTTGGCACTTATTTTCACGAACTACGCCTGGTCTGATTCGTGCGGGGTCATGATACGTAGGCAATCTCCATAGGATTCGACTGTAACCAAATGAAGAGAGAAAGAAATAAGAAAAACAAGAGAGGATGGAAAAATAATAAGAAAAGAAAAGAGCGGAAAAACAAGAAAGGATAGAATGCGGAAAGAAAAGATGAAAGAAAGAAAAGGAAAGAGAAAAGAAAACAAAGAGAAACGAGAAAGCTTACAGTGGAACTAAGGAAATGCCGGGATGACGCATGCGGTCGAACAAATGCATAATAGAAATGGTTAACTGTATAGGTGCATTCATGCCCAATGTGCGGTTATCCAATCTGTTAAAGCCTAATCGCTAACAGAATTGTTGTCTAAATGTGTGAGTCCAGGTAGGTGGTTAGTTGTTTGGCATTCTGGCAACTCATCCATACAACACCCGGTCTAAGGATAAAGTGAACATGACTGGCCCAGAATCTGATACTAGTATTGTTGACCCATCAGAAGAAGTAGAAGAAATGGACGTTCATGCAATGAGGGAGGAAATGTATAAGTTGAAACAACAGATGGCTGAAATGTACCAAGCCTGGGCGAAGGGGCATCCACCGCTAGTTTATCCCGCTAACCCCGCTTATATCCCACCACTGGCTCAGCCTCAGGAGCCATCCACTGTGAATTCATCTCCAGCATTTCCCCTCTACCAACAATGCCAAGGCACCACTTCTCATACATCACAGGCTCCTCCATCCAAACAAGTCTCATACCCTCCTCCACCAATCACTCCCGTTTTTGTAGCACCTCCGCCTGCTACCCTACACCGATCCCCCAGTGAACCTCTGTTCCAGACGCACGACGACCAGTATTATTCCCCTGAGCCTACCTTCAAAGTTCCAGAACCCTACTCTTATACCCCTCATCTTGATCTCACGGCAGGCACCGAGAAGCCGCCTAAAAACCCTGAGCAGGAGGAAATGATCAGAAAGGTCAAAAGCCTGGAGCAATCATTCCGAGACATGAGGGGGTTAGGAGGCCAAGTAAGTGTGGCCTATAAATACTTATGTCTGTTCCCAGATGTTCAATTACCGGTCGGGTTCAAGATGCCTAAGTTTGATTTGTACGACGGGCATGGTGACCCAGTAGCATATTTAAGGGGATTCTGTAGCAAGATGAGAGGAGCAGGAGGGAGAGATGAATTGTTGATGGCATATTTCAGCCAAAGTTTAAGCGGATCGGAGTTGGAATGGTACACTAGACAGGACCATAGCAGGTGGTACACCTGGGATGACTTGGCCCAAGCCTTCGCCTGTCAGTTTCAATACAATCTTGAAATCATCCCAGATCGACTGTCATTTACAAAGATCGAGAAGAAGCCCGGTGAGAGCTTTTGAGAATATGGGTTCCGTTGGAGAGAGCAAGCGACGAGGGTTGACCCCCCGATGAAAGAGAGTGAAATGGTTGATTATTTCTTACAGGCTTTGGAGCCCACCTATTTTGGTCATTTGGTGTCAGCAATGGGCAAGTCCTTTAATGAAGTCGTGAAAATGGGAGGCATGGTTGAGGAGGGACTCAAATCCAATAAGATCATGAGTTATTCAGCAATCAAAGCAACCACCCAAGCCATTCAAAACGGCACTGGGGGTGTGCTTGGAAATAAGAAGAAAGAAGAGGTTGCAACTGTCGAATCCGAATTATGGTCCAGGTCTAGAAGCCCTTCACCTTATTACAACCAGCCCAGACACCACCATCCAAATTACCCGTATACCCCACCTCAACACTATTACCCACCACCAGAGCCACACTTTTCCGTCCATCATGCCCAAACTTATACCCAGCCGCCAGCTCGCGCGCAATGGCGTGCATCGGTTACCCAAAACACATACCCAGCTCCACAAAACACATATCCACACCCGAGGGCTTATAGGCCAGGATCCGGCTTCCGCCCAAACCAGGCCTTCAGAAACGAGAGAATGCAGAAACATAAAATATTCACTCCGCTGGGAGAATCCTATACCACTTTTTTCCACAAATTGAGGCAGGTAGGCCTATTGAACCCGGTTGAGGCCAAAATGCCAAATCCCCTTCCTAAAAATTTGGACCATTCAGTGAGCTGTGAGTATTGTTCAAGGGCTCCCAGACATGATACTGAGAAATGTTGGAGATTGAAAACTGTTGTGCAAGAGCTTATTGACACAAACAGGATCGAGGTCTAGGCCCTGGAGGCACCCAATATTAACCAAAACTCGTTGCCAGCGCATCATGAGGTCAACATGATTGAACTGATACATAAGGGAGCAGAGTTTAAGAAGCCCTCACAGACGGTCATGATGATCCGTTCTAGCGAAGCCAAAGTGAATGAAAAGTCAGCTAGTGTGAAACCAGCGGTTCAGTTGAAAAGTATAGACAACAAGTTAGTTGTGGTGATGGGGAAAGATCGTCCATTGTTGCGAAGAAACCAGAGCCGGTCAAGATAGTGGTTCAGGGAGTATCAAGCACACATGCGGTAGTCGTGAAAGGGGCTCACATAGAACTAGTTGTCATAAAGCCAGTAACCCAGTTACTAGTAATTGACAGTAAAGTCGTTCCATGAAAGTATGAGCAGGTAGTTGTGACCTACAAGGGGAAGGAAATCAAAGAGGAAGTCTGTGAAACACAAGGGTTAACTCGCTCGGGACGTTGTTTTGCCCCCCGAAGAGTTGAGAAAGGCCAGGGCTCCCAAGGAAAATCCGGTGCCAGTTAAGAAAGCTATTACGGAGGAAGAGGCAGAGGAGTTTTTGAAAAAGATGAAAGTGCAAGATTATTCTATTGTTGAGCAGCTAAGGAAAACGCCAGCCCAAATCTCGTTGCTTTCATTGCTTATCCACTCAGATGAACATCGACGGGCTCTGATGAAGATATTGAATGAAGCTCATGTCCCCGATAAAATTTCAGTGAATCATTTGGAGAAAATCACGAACAAAATCTTTGAGGTAAACAGAGTGACATTTTCTGATGATGAATTGCCCGTGGAGGGTACTGAACATAATAAAGCTCTTTATTTGACCGTTAAATGTGAAGATTCGGTAGTCACTCGAGTATTGATTGATAATGGGTCCAGTGCCAATATCTGTCCTTTTTCTACATTGAACAAGTTGAAGGTTGATGATGACAGAATTCATAAGAATAGCATCTGCGTTCGGGGGTTTGATGGTGGTGGTACAGACACAGTGGGTGACATCATACTTGAATTGAAAATTGGTCCGGTCGAGTTCACCATGGAGTTTCAGGTGTTAGACGTGGCGGTGTCTTATAATCTTCTGTTGGGGCGACCATGGATCCAAGCTGCCAAAGCAGTGCCTTCTACACTACATCAGATGGTTAAATTCGAGTGGGATAGACAAGAGATCGTAGTACATGGGGAAGACAACATGAGCATTGTAAGGGATACCATCGTACCCTTCATAGAGACTGATGATGATAAAGGGCCGTGGGTTTACCAAGTTTTTGATACAGTCTCGGTAGAAAAGGCTCCTAAAGGGAAAAGCGTCCCGGTCCCTAGAATAACAGCTGCAACTGTCATGATAGCCTCTGAAATGTTGAAAAACGGGTTTGTACCAGGCAAAGGGTTGGGTACTGATTTGCAAGGTATTGTTCAGCCAGTTTATCTGCCCAAGAATCTGGATACCTTTGGGCTGGGGTTCAAGCCTACGGCGGCGGATGTGAGACGAGCCCGCAAGATGAAGAAAAGAGTCTGGGTTTTTCCCAAACCAATTCCACGTCTGTCCAGGTCCTTTGTTAGGCCAAGTATCGGGAAGCAATTATTGGCAAAGGTGTCTGGTCCACTGATTGGTGTGGATGGGAACTTGGAGAAAGGGCTTGAGAAGGTATTTGATGAGGTAAACATAGTTGAGGCCGGGGAAGGGTCGAGCAAAGAAGATATACAGTACATCGGGCCACATGCTAATGTCAACAACTGGGAAGCCACTCCTCTTCCATCTCGGAGGGAGTAACGGTAGTGGGTTTTGTTTTCCGTTTGTTCACCTGGATTATTCTAGGGTTTGTAATTCAGTTGCTATGTTCCGTCCGTTTGGATGAGTTAAAACCTTGTTATCTTTACATTCAATGAAATGCAATTCTTTTCTTTCTTAATTCCTAATTTTGTTTCCATTTCTTTTTCTTTTTCTTTTTTGTACAGTTCTCTTTATGCTGATATCAATGACATGACATGCATGAGGAATCTTCGGCCCAGTTTTAAAAGCCAATCTAATTCAGAAATAATAGTGCAAGAAATCGAGTGTCGTGATGAGGTGGAATATGATGACGACGAGGCCTATGAGGAAGTTAGTAAAGAATTAAGTCACTTTGAAAAAAAACCCAAACCTAACCTAAATGACACGAAAGCAGTTAATCTAGGGGACCAAGATAATGTCCGTGAAACTAAAATAAGTGTTCATCTGGAGCCACAGCTCAAGGAGGGGATAATCAAAGCATTGTTCGAGTACAAGGATGTTTTTTCATGGTCATATGATGACATGCCGGGTCTAAGTACCGATTTAGTGGTTCACAAATTGCCCACTGACCCGGCATTCCCTCCTATCAAGCAGAAGTTGAGAAAGTTCAAAACGGACATAAGTGTAAAGATCAAAGAAGAGATTACCAAGCAGTTCGATGCGAAGGTCATTCAGGTTACACTGTATCCCACCTGGTTAGCAAATGTTGTGCCTGTGCCAAAGAAAGATGGCAAGACCAGGGTGTGTGTCGATTATCGGGATCTTAACAAGGCAAGTCCAAAAGACAATTTTCCACTGCCGAACATCCACATATTAATTGATAATTGTGCCAAACATGAGATTGGTTCTTTTGTGGATTGTTACGTGGGTTATCATCAGATTTTAATGGACGAGGAAGATGCATAAAAAATGGCATTTGTCACGCCATGGGGCACATACTGCTATCGGGTTATGCCGTTTGGTTTGAAAAATGTTGGGGAAACTTATATGAGGGCAATGACAACAATATTCCATGATATGATACACAAGGAAATCGAGGTGTATGTGGACGATGTGATTGTAAAGTCCAGACAGCAATCTGACCATGTTAGGGATCTGAGGAAGTTCTTCCAAAGGCTTCGCAGATACAATCTCAAGCTTAATCCTGCAAAGTGCGCGTTCGGGGTGCCGTCTAGAAAGTTGTTGTGGTTTGTAGTCAGCCGCCGGGGTATTGAACTGGATCCATCAAAAATCAAGGCCATCCATGAATTGCCACCTCCAAGGATCAAGACCGAGGTGATGAGTTTGCTCGGAAGATTGAATTATATCAGCAGGTTCATCGCTCAGCTCACGACAACTTGTAGGCCTATCTTTAAGCTATTAAAGAAAGACGTTGCGGTCAAGTGGACAAACGAATGTCAGGAGGCGTTTGATAAGATAAAGGGATATTTATAAAATCCACCCGTGTTGGTTCCGCCAGAACCAGGGCGACCTTTGATACTATATTTAACGGTATTGGACAATTCATTCGGCTGTGTATTGGGTCAACATGATATTACTGGAAGGAAGGAGCAGGCCATCTATTACCTCAGCAAGAAGTTCACACCCTACGAGGTTAAGTATACTCAGTTGGAGAGGACATGTTGCGCCCTGATCTGGGTGGCACAGAAGCTGAAACACTATTTGTCATCTTATACTACTTACCTCATATCCCGTTTGGACCCGTTAAAGTATATCTTTCAGAAGCCAATGCCCACAGGGAGGCTTGCAAAGTGGCAGACCCTGCTCACAGAGTTTGACATTGTCTACGTGACTCGGACTGCGGTGAAAGCACAGGCCTTGGCGGACCATCTGGCCGAGAATCCGGTTGATGAAAATTATGAACCTTTGAAGACTTATTTCCCTGATGAAGAGGTGATGCTTGAAGAATTGGAACAAGTTGAGAAGCCAGGATGGAAACTTTTCTTTGATGGGGCCGCAAACATGAAAGGCGTGGGAATAGGAGCGGTGCTTATTTCTGAAACAGGGCAACATTACCTTGTTACAGCTCAGCTTCATTTTTATTGTACGAACAACATGGCAGAATATGAGGCATGTATCTTGGGGTTGAGATTAGCTGTAGATATGGGTGTCTAGGAAGTCTTGGTCATGGGTGGCTCGGACCTACTGGTACACCAAATTCAAGGAAAATGGGAAACACGGGACTTAAAGCTTATACTGTACCGACAATGTTTGCACGAGCTTTGTTAATGGTTTCAGTCAATAGAATTCAAGCACATTCCAAGGATTCATAATGAAGTGGCCGATGCGTTGGCTACTCTGGCATCGATGTTACACCATCCGGATAAGGCTTACGTGGACCCTTTGCAGATTCAGGTCCGCGATCAGCACGTTTATTGTAATGTAGTGGAAGAGGAACTTGATGGTGAGCCGTGGTTTCATGACATCAAGGAGTATATTAGGATGGGTGTGTATCCGATACAGGCCACAGGTGATTAGAAACAAACAATTCGATGGTTGGCAAGCGGGTTTTTCCTTAGTGGAGGAGTGTTGTACAAAAGAACTCCAGACCTCGGGTTGTTGAGGTGCAAGGATGCGAGGCAGGCCACATCTATCATGACTGAGGTACATTTAGGAGTCTGTGGACCGCATATGAGCGGATATGTTTTGGCAAAGAAGATCCTACGGGCAGGTTACTATTGGCTTACTATGGAGCAAGATTGTATCAGTTTCGTACGTAAATGCCATCAGTGCCAAGTGCATGGAGACTTGATTCATTCTCCGCCATCAAAACTACACACGATGTCCGCACCATGGCCTTTTGTTGCCTGGGGCATGGATGTTATTGGGCCAATTGATCCAACAGCATCAAATGGGCACAGGTTTATTCTGGTAGCTATAGATTATTTTACCAAATGGGTGGAAGCTAAGACGTTCAAGACTATGACCAAGAAAGCTGTGGTGGATTTTGTGCATGCGAACATTATTTGTCGGTTTGGGATACCGAAGGTGATTATCACAGACAATGGGGCTAATCTTAATAGTCATCTGATGAAGGAGACATGTGAGAAGTTCAAGATTACTCATCGTCATTCTACCCCATACCGCCCTAAGGCAAATGGTGCGGTTGAGGCAGCCAATAAGAATATAAAGAAAATACTCCGGAAATGGTGAAAGGAGCTAGACAGTGGCACGAAAAGCTGCCTTTTTCATTGTTGGGATACCGCACCACTGTTCGTACCTCAGTGGGGGCAACTCCTTACTCTCTGTTGTATGGCACGGAAGCAGTGATACCCGCAGAAGTGGAAATCCCGTCTCTCCGAATCATAGTAGAGGCTGAGATCGATGATGATGAATGGGTGAAAAGCCGCCTTGAGCAGTTGAGTTTGATTGACGAGATGAGATTGGCATCAGTGTGTCATGGTCAACTGTACCAGCAAAGAATGGCAAGAGCGTACAATAAGAAAGTGCGTCCGAGGAAGTTTGAAGTCGGACAGTTAGTGCTGAGACGTATTATGCCTCATTGGGTTGAAGCAAAAGGAAAGTTTGCCCCAAACTGGTAGGGGCCATTTGTTGTAACCAGAGTGTTGTCTAATGGCGCACTATATGTGACAGACGTAGAAGGAAAATGTGTAGAAATGGCCATCAATTCCGATGCGGTCAAAAGATACTATGTTTGATTTCTTTATTTTGATTGTATTTGTTTGTATTTGGCATACTTTAAAGATTGAAATGACGAAGGCATTTTGTTCTGCTATCTAAACACTTTTACCCCTTGTCATCCCCTTTGAGCCTTACTTATTTTCTTTCATATCCCTCTTTCATAATCAATGTCACCATTAAGAAACGCGAGTGCGGAAGAAAAGAAAATGAAAAGAGAAAGAAAAGTGAAAAGAAAGGAATAAAAGAAGGAAAAGAAAAGAAGAAGAAAATTGAAAGTGAAAAGAAGAAAGAAAGAAAAAGAAAATGAAGAAAAGAAAGGAAAAGAACAACAACGTAGTCTCTATGACGTGAACTATGTTTGACTTGAACCCGCAAGGGTACGTAGGCAGCCTCGCTGAGGTTCAGTCATACCAAAATAAAATCCAAAAATCCCCAAGAAAGAAACTGGGGCAGAAGTCGTGGTTGTTGTAAGAAATCTGATTTCGAAAGTTGTAATTTTAACCAATTTTGAAATTATTTTGATGCCTTTCATACCCTTTCTTGCTAGCCCCGTCCAAAACCCACATTACGGTCCAAAGAAAGACCTTCCGATCAATCTTTGAAAAATGCCAAGTCAAGCAGGTAAATCTAATTCATGTCTGGGGCAACACTCTGGTTCAAGCAGGAAAAGCAAAAAGATAAAAATGAGAGAGTCTTATTGGTGAAAACCTGCACAGGCACCGTAAGGCGACGAGAGTTGAGAGAAAGAATAGAATGAGAGAGTCTTATTGGTAAAAACCCTTACGAGCACCTTGAGGCGAAAGTGAGTTGATAAGTGATTGATGGAGAAAGGTCTGTTGGTAGAAAATTGCTTCGATGCACCACAGGACGAACAAGGCTAAGGTTTGGATAAAGTAATAAAGTGATGGAAATTCTAGGGTAACAAAGGGTGGCGACCAAGAGTTGATTAGTTGGACAGATTGGGCCGATTAGTCCAAAATGCATGTCATGATGATTGGTACCAGTTGTTCCGGTCAGATAAGTTTCTTTCCCTTTTTCTTTTAAACAGTCATCCAGTTTTGGGTTCTTTTTATCCTTCACTCGTAAACTCATTGAATTTCATTTTCTTTGGGAGTTTTATATGTCTAAAACGTTTCAATATTAGTTTTGTTCAAATCAAGTGGAAAGGGATTTCAAAACTCACTACTAGATTCTGGAAAGTGTAAAGCGCGATGTGGTCAGAGCATGTCAAAAACAATGTGATGAAAGGTGGAATACAGGGAATCACCGGAAATGTCATCGGTGGAATGATTGGGAAATGTCGAGGGAAGTGCAAAGGTTCAGAAAAGTCAAAGGTGGGAAACAACAACATGGATACATAACACTCAGTTTGTCAGAGTCAGGGGTTCGGAGATCAGTCAGAAAGTCAAAGCGGTTTAGGGCCAGTTCGGGAAGCCAGTCGGAACAAAACAATGCAGCAGAAAGATCTCCAACAAGAATGCCGCCAACTAAGCACCATTTTTGAACTGACAAATTTTCATTGATTAAAACAGGGGCAGAAAAGTTCGTTTGTGTCAGAGGAACTCTCTGTGGGGAAAGGAAGTCACCAAAAGGTTTGCTTTTTGATTTACAGGACCCTCCTGGATAATGGGATTTAGTTTTCAAATTTTCAGGACCCTCCTGGAAAATGGGACCTAGTTTAAAGTTCAGAAATAGCATAATCTAGCATAAATGTATTCCAAAAGAATATAAGTTAGCTTAGAAGTTTGCATGTTCGAGACAGGATTCAATTAGGAGTTTCCAGGACCCTCATGAATAATGGGACTTAGCTTTAAGATTTCAATCAGATAACAACATTTAGCGTAAACTTTGTTGTAAGGTAGTATAATTCAGACATGAAAGTTGTCGCCTTTAAGATAAAATTTGACCTTTGATTTTCAGGACCCTCCTAGATAATGGGGAGTAGTTTAAATATCCTCTTAGATAGCATTATTTAGCAGAAGTCACGCCTGTAGGAGATATAACTTAGATTTTAAATCGTTGTTTAGTCAAGAGTTGTCAGGACCCCCTGAATAATGGGACCTAGCTTTCAAATCCTTAGTAATACATCGTAGCATGGTTTAGTTTTACAATCACATCTGCCCCAGCCACCAAACTGGGGCAGAAAATCTTCTTTGTTTTGTCTATCTTGAAGTCAGGAGCCCGTCTGGAGAGCAGGAAATACATTTCAAGTTGAAGTCAGGAGACCGCCTGAAGAGCAGGGAATACTTTCAAGCGCAGCAGTCAGGATCCCGCCTGGAGAACAAGGGAGTACAATTTAAGTTTTAGCTTTCATATTCTTTATTTTATCTATTCAGAAGTCAGGAGCCCGCCTGGATAACAGAGGAATACATTCAAGTTCAAGTTCAGCAGTTAGGAGCCCGCCTGGATAACAGAGGAATACATTCAATTTCAAGATTCAGAAGTCAGGAGTCCGCCTAGAGAATGGAGACATACAGTTCAAGTTTCAGTAATTTACAATAAGGGAATACATTTAAGTTCAGCAATTTGAAGAAAGGAACAACACCTCAGTTTGTAGTTCGCAATGGCAACAAGGGATTTTACCAAGAAAACACAAGACAACAAAGCAACGAGGAAGTACAACAACAAGTTTGAAGAATTTAGATAGAATTTTGTAATTCGTAGGTCATAGTTTAGTCTAACTTCTTTTATTTCGCCATGGTGTAATAAGGAAGGTCAGCAAGCAGTAGCAGCAGCAATCGCAGTGAAATCATAGCTCCTGGTAGTCCCAGTTACCAAACACTCCCGAACTACACTGACCTGATTCCTGTTTAGCCTAGGATATGTAGGCAACCTCTGAAGCAGGGTGCGGTCATCTCTTTCAAAAAATGCTTCACGCGGAATATTCAAATGGGCAAAAATCGTTCGTTTCCGCTCACTTGTCTTTGCGCGAAAACCCTTCGTGTTTCCGGGCAAAGAGGGGCAGCTGTGAGCACGTGATTTTTTCCCAAAGCAAATTTTTCCCAGAAATTCAAACAAAAACAATTTCTTTATTATTTTACAATTTTTGTGAATTTTGGTGTCATTTTCTATTAATTGTTGCATTGTATCTGTGCATTTTTATTCATATGAAAAATACAAAAGTATGCATTTGAATTTAGGATTTAATTTCATATTTTTAGTATTAATTAGGGGTTAATTTGTTTTAGAACAAATATGCGGAAAATAACAAAGATAGTTCACTTTTGCATTTTTAATGGTTTAATTGTGAATTTGTCCCGAAATAGTTTTTAAAATAATTTTAGAAATCAATTAGTGAGATATATTAGGAATTTATTTTAATTGTTGCAATTATATAAAATCAGAAAAATACAAAAAAATACAAAATATAGATAAAAGAAACAAATGAAAAGAGAAAAAAAGAAAATAAAAAGAAATAGAGAAAGGGCTGCCCACGATTTGGGCCATGCCCAATTCATTTCACCCGGGCCCAACATTTTTTCTTCCTTCCCACGCCCCAAGCCCAATCCAACACAGACCAGGTCCGGATCTTCAAAAGTCCAAATGACGTCGTTTTCAGGAAGCTCATCTCAGCCGTTGTTTCTTGATCAAACGGATGAGATCGTCTTAGAATGTTTTATATATATATGTCCGAATGTTCACGCCCCCCCTGTCTCGTCTCTCAAACCCCCCGTCCATCTCTAACCCTAAAAACCAGCCGCCCTCATATCCTCCGTCGGAACCCCACCGCCGGCGAATGCCACTACTCCTAAACCCCTCCAAAATAACACCACGAAACCTCCTCTTCCCCCTCGTCATGGATCCACCACCCGTTTCCTTCAAATCCAGCCCTAGCTCGGCGAATCTTCGATCAAAGGTTTCCGGCCAAAACACAAAGTAACACAATCACCACCAAATTAACACCATGTGACCGCCTGGGCCTCCCCTACCCAAACCCCATGGCCTTGTCTCTCGAATCTGCCTGGAAAAGCTCGAATATCAAATAGAAGGTTTCCGACCAAAACCCTAAGGCAAAATCTCCATGATTTCGGACCCTAACAACCCTAACCAGGTGTTTTCTTATGAAAAACACATGGTTAGGGATGCTACGGGTCAGAAATTTCGGGGGATTTGGAAACAACCATTGGCCGGAGCTCTTTGTTGTCAGTGAGTTCGTAATTGGTATTTTCTTTTATTTGCAATTTCTTGTTCCTTTTCTGATTCTCTGCATGTGTGAATTCCATGGTTAATGTCTTGTTAATTTGCGTTTTATGTTTTGTCAATATTGTTCTAATCTTGTGTCCTGATTTGATTAAGTCTAGTTGTTTGTTTGATTTTAATATGTTCCAATTCCTGATCTTAGTTCGATTTAAAATTTGTTAATTAGTTTTACTAAGTTTTGCTTAATTTAATTTCTGGTGTTCCTTTAGTTAATTACTAATTAGTTCATGTTTGGCTTCAGTTTGATTAGTCGTCTAGCTAGTTCTAATTAGTTTAGTTTGTTTTGGTCTGATTAAGGCTGAATTGGACTCTTTGGGAGACTATAATTGATTTGTAGTTAGGCTAACATAGGGTTTGAGTCAGTTAGTTAGGGGTTTGAAGCTTAGCTTGTTTGGGTAGTAATTTCAGGGAGGAAATAAGGGTAGTTTAGGCATGGAAAAGGGTAGTTGTATTAAGAATAGTAATTTCAAACCAAGATAAGGGTAGTATAGGTATTGTATAGGTAAAAGAACACCCTAGGGCCTTCTAGAATAAGACTTTAGTGTAGATTTCAGTAAACTTAGGGCAGTAACATGAGAAACAAGGCAGAAATTGAAGGACTAATAGGGAGAATCTGAAATTAAAAGAGGGAAAATGTGTGAGTGTCATCTAGAACATTCTACCCTATTTGTTGCCTATAAAAGGCAACCCCAATGCCTTCATTGGGGGGTCTGGGCTAGAAAAATTCCCCAAGGAAGATCCTCTCTGATTTTTCAGATCTGAACTTGAAGTTCAAAACATTCAAAATTCAAAAAAAAACAAAACCACAGAAAATCTAATAGAAAAACCAAAAAAAGAAAGTTATTATTCCATTGGAATTTTCAGTTCAATTTCCAGTTTCCTAGTTCAAAATCGGATAAGTTGTGGTTTCAGAGAAATTTGAGATGGTTTCGCATGAGATTAGGTCCAACTAAGCTAAGTTTTATTGAGCTTGGGTCTGGTTGAAAGTGTTGAGTTCATTCTGAGTGATTTCCAAGGTTATTTGGTATGTTTTGAAATTGATTCAAGTTGATCCATCACTTGATCTGATTTTCAAATTTCTTTCTGGGCTATACTTCGATTTTCTGGGCTGTGTATTTGTTGTTGTTTGGTTATCTCAAAGTGTTGCTGCCTGTTATCCACTACTGCTGATCTTTTCTTCTTCTTTGAATCTTCATATCCAGGTACCTATGCTGTAATTTTCAGGCTTTCGAATATGAAGCGAAGTGATGTTTAAAGAGATCTATGAATTTCGCGTTTTGTCCTAATTTCATGCCCTATTTTAATTTCATCCAAATTATTTGTATAAAGTGGACTACATGAGTCATTTGGACTATATTTTAGCATGTTAATTGTTTTCCATTTGTTCTGGTAGCAAGTATGATGAATTGATTTCTGTTGCAATAAGTATTTGAGTAAGCATAATGATGCCTTAAATTCAGTTGAGGTGTGAACTTGATGTTAGCACTTGAATGAGCATTAGTGTTGGGAGTGTAATTAGATATCAGCTATTCATGTTGGTTAAATTAGCTTTTGAATGTAATTGTTTCATTTAGCTAATAGTGTTTCAGCTTAATCGACATGTTCTGGATAAAGCAATAGAATACGTAGGTCTGGGTATAAAAAATCGGGACTCAAGCAATAACTACCTTTGGAATTTGATCAGAACATTGAAGAAACATTTCAGTAAGAACGGGGCGAATTGATTAGTAAGTTGGTTGATTTGGTGGGTTGGGCTCAACAGCCTATCTGCACAAGGTAAAGGGTTTAAATACCTCCATGGGTGGCCCAGGTCACGTTCCACTGTGAATATACGTCTGGGCCTGTGCCCAAGTCTATAGTTGCCCATTTAGTGTTATGAAACACAATCCGATAGTTTCGAGCAAGAATGCTAAGGCTATGTTGTTATTGTTTCATCGGGCTTAACTAAATTTGGATTGAATCACGAGGATTTGTTTTCCTCTAATACTTTAATTAACTAGGATTTTCTTTTTGTATTATTTTAGAGATAAAAATTAGAAAAATTATAGTTGCTTCTAGGCTTGCCCTTTTAAAATAAAATGAAATGAGCCTCGCCAAATGAGAAATAAAATTTCGGGGCCCTCAATAAATATTGTATTAACTTTTAGACTTCGGGATGGGCCGTTTAGCAAATCTCACGGACTTCCACAAAATAATAATACACTAGACTCTTTAAGCACGACTTTAATAAAATTACATTCCTAAACTCGGGTGCGCATTGATGCGACCCAAATTCAAATCTCAATAGAGTCGAAATGTGTCGACAACCACGGGTGCATTGATGCGACGTGGTTCGAGATGCGTCTTCACGACGTTGCAACTCTCATAAAAAATAATAATAATAATAAAAGCGGTTCAAAATTAAAAAGCACATAAGCAAGAACATGTTTTGAAATCAGATAAAATCAAATACAATAGTTGAGCGACCGTGCTAGAACCACGGAACCCGAGAATGCCTAATACCTTCTCCCGGGTTAACAGAGTTCTTTACTCGGATTTTTGGTTCGCGGACTGTTAACAGAGTCATAATTTCCTCGGTTCGGGATTCAACCGGTGACTCGGGACACCATTAATCTCCCAAGTGGCGACTCTTAATATTAATAAATAAATTCCGTTCTGATTGTCCTTTAATTGGAAAAACTCCTTTATGCCCTTGCGGGTGTAAGTAAAAAAGGAGGTGTGACAGTGTGCATCCGGTATTTCATGTTTTTATGCTTCGAAAGTATATTGGGGATCCGTCTCATGTTTTGGACTTCAGCACGGTTCAGTTGGATGATGATTTGACCTTTGATGTGGAGCCAGTAGCTATTTTGGGTCGTTAGGTTCGGAAGTTGAGGTCAAAGGGTATAGCTTCAGTGAAAGTGCAGTGGAGAGGTCGGCCCGTGGAGGAGGCTACCTAGGAGACCGAGCGGGAGATGTGGAGCAGATATCCTCACCTATTTAAGGATTCAGGTATGTTTCTTGACTCGTTCGAGGACGAACGTTTGTTTAAGTTGGGGAGAATATGACGACCCGACCAGTTGTCTCATAAATTACCGCTCTGTTTTCCCCATTCCAGCTTCTTTATGCTTCGTTATTCATGTTTTATGTGATCGGGTTGATTAGTTCGAGTTCGAAGAGGATTTGGTAAGAAATGAGACACTTAGTTTCTTTTAAGAAGGCTTAAGTTGGAAAAGTCAACCAGATGTTGACTTATGTGTTAGAAGGCTCGAAAGTGAGTTCCGATGGTTCGGCTAGCTTCGGGAGATGATTTTTGACTTAGGAATATCATTTGATTTCTTCACTGATTTACTGCTTGATATGGAATTGCTTTGTGCCTTTACGTGTTTTCATACTTTCAGTCATTATTTATAATTATTACTCACTGTGTCGGAGTACTCACATTACTCCCTACACCGTGTGTGCAGATTCAGGCATAGCAGAGTCCGCACCTGAGTGTTGATTCCTTCCAGGCTAGGCAGTGATTTGGAGTTACGAGGTAGCTGTTGACATTCGCAGTCACTTGTCTCTCTTATCCTCTATCATTTATGTTTTCTTCAGACTGTTGTATCGGATTCCGTACTTTGTAGACCTATAGCATATTCTGTAGTAGCTCATGACTTGTGACACCCCGGTTTAGGCTGTGTCGGGATGGTTTCCACTGTTGTTATCGCTAAAGTTTTCGCAACTTATGGATATTACATTATGTTTATTACTATTTATGATATTTAACTGCTTAAAGAGGTGTCCCGTTTTGGTCTGGCTGGCCTTGTCTTCACGAGAGGCGCCATCACGACCGGGTTAGGTAATAGGGTCGTGACTGTACACATTAAATTAATCTAAAATAAAGATGACTAAGATTGAGATCACTTAAGGAGCAAAAATAAGAATTCATTACATGTGTTACTAAACATTCTTAAACTACCAAGAAGACACTCAATCTTCAAAGAAGTAGAATAACGAACCAAGTCTCTAGCAGACTTCAGGAACAAGAGAAACGATTTGCACATTTACACAAGATCTACATTAGAGGCCAGCCATAGAAATCTGTCAATCCCACTTAACAACCCAACATCAATGATCCAATAACACCAAAAATTGATAAACAAAATAAAATCACATATGAAAGCATGCTAACGGAGAAGCGGGGACCCGTCAACAACATTCATCAAGCTATTGTCATAAGATGAGAAAGAAAAGAAAGAACCTTTTATAGATGCATCTGAGCTTAGATTCCTTGACAACCTTTGGAGCTAAAACACCAACAAAACTGCGTACAAGACCTCAACAGAAACTCGACCAAACCTCCTCGAACTTGGCTACAACGGACACCTCGACTCGATTCTTGGACTTTGGACTGGAATGCTCGAAGGTTATGGAGTATTTTCAGGCGATGTTCTTTCTCTATTTCCATCCATTTCCATCATAGCAGTCAAAGGGAAAGAGGAGAAGAGGAGAAAGAAGAGCAGTGACCGTATTAGATTTCTCCGGCGAGTCCGGTGACGAGAAAGAGCGGCGGAGGCATGGATCTTCAAGAGGTGTCACGGCCGCGTTTGATTTTTTTGTCTTTTGCCTCTGTGTGTGTGTTCCGGTAAGTGAGTGGTGAAGGGGTCGAGGAGAAGATGAAGTCAGGAGGGTCGTCTGAAAGAGACCATATCCAGAGAGGGGAGGGGAGTCCGAAAAATGGTCACAAACGGCGCCTCATTTCCTAGATCCCTAGGGTCTTCCGTCTAATTAGAGCCTTTTGGCTTTTTGTGTATCTTTGATCTTTTTCAAAGAAAAACCGTGGGTCCTCCTGGTTTTTTCGGTGTTAGATACTATATATAGGGGTAGGGATTAGGTTAGGGGTATGTGCCTAGGAATTATGGGCTTGAGAATTATGGGCTAGGTCCAAAATTAGACCTAAAAATGGGTTGCTCAAGCCCAAGTTTTATACTTTCTCCGCGAACGGGACTAAAATACGACCTTATTTATTAATTAGTCATACTTAAATAAAATAACTATTAAAATAAGACTGACCATTAAAACAAACTATTTTTTCAAGGTTAAAAATGACTAACAAAACATTAATGGTACAATTTTTTGTAATTTTTATTTTCTTATATAAAATAAAGTAAAAGAGTAAATATTAGTTGAAATAGCTATATTAGGCCTAAATTAAATATTTACGTGCTAAAATATAAAAAATCTTGGGGAGCTGTCACACCTCCTTTTTACTACACCCCTGGAAGGGAGTATAAATGGGAGTTTTTTCCAATTTAAAGTGACAATCGAAACAGTATTATTTTATTAAAAATTCAGAGTCGCCACTTGGGATAATTTATGGTGTCCCAAGTCACCGGTTCAAATCCCGAATCGAGAAAAAGATTGATTATGTATTACAGTCCGCGAACACAGAAATCCGGGTAAGGAATTCTGTTAACCCGGGGGAAGGTGTTAGGCATCCCCGAATTTCGTGGTTCTATCAGGGTCGCTTAAACTATTGTAATTAGCCTATTATCTAATTTAATACATGTTTTAGCCTATGGTACATTTTAGCTTATTAACCGCTTTTAATCATTTTTAAGAAGATTCAATGTTATCTAAAACACGCCTTGAACCACGTCACATAAAATGCACCCGCAGTCCACGACACATTCTATTTAACCTTGTTGGAAATTAGAATCGGGTCACATGAAATGCACACCCGGATCCCTTAAAAAAATAGTAATGTGTTATTTTTGACCGAACAGGTTATCTAAAACGGAGTAAATATATTCAAATTTAGCATGTAAACTATCAAAGGCAATAAACTCATCCACTTACCCGTTCAATTCAATCCAACTACACCCCTGGATCTTTTGCTATTATATTTATCTACTTCAACAAAATCCATTCTTAGATTATATAAACAAACATGGCATCCTAACTTAAGAAACCAACAATACAAGTACCCATTAAATATAAAGATAAATAAGATTCAGATCACTTAAAGAGCAAAAATAAGAATTCATTACATGTGTGAATAAACATTCTTAAACTACCAAGAAGACACTCAATCTTCAAAGAAGCAGAATAACGAACCAAGTCTTTAGCAGACTTCAGGAACGATAGAAACGATTTGCACATTCACACAAGATCTACTTTAGAGACTAGCCATACAAATCTGATCAATCCCTCTTAACAACCCAACATCAATGATCCAATAACACCAAAAATTGATAAACAAAATAAAATCACACATGAAAGCATGCTAACAGAGAAGCGGGGATCCGTCAACAACATTCATCAAGCTATTGTCATAAGATGAGATAAGAACAAAAAGAACCTTTTATAGATGCATCTGAGCTTCGATTTCTTGACAACTTTTGGAGAAAAAACACCAACAAAACTACGTACAAGACCTCAACAGAAACTTGTCCAAACCTCCTCGAACTCGGCTACAATGAACACCTCAACTCGATTCTTGGACTTTGGATTGGAATGCTCGATGGTTATGGAGTATTTTCAGGCGATGTTCTCTCTCTATTGCCATCCGTCTCCATCATAGCAGTCAAAGGGAAAGAGGAGACGATGAGAAAGAAGAGCAGTGGCCGTATTAGATTTCTCCGGCGAGTCCGGTGACGAGAAAGAGCGGCGGCGGCATGGATCTTCAAGAGGTGTCATGGCCGCGTTTGATTTTTCTTTTCTTGTGCCTGTGTGTGTATGTGTTCCGGCGAGTGGGTGGTGAAGGGGTCGAGGAGAAGATGAAGTCAGGAGGGTTTTCTGAAAGAGAACATATCCAGATTGGGGAGGGGAGTCCGAAAAATGGTCACAAATGGCGCCTCATTTCCTAGATCCCTAAGGTCTTCCGTCTGATTAGAACCTTTTTGCTTTTTGTGTATCTTTGTTCGTTTTCAGAGAAAAAACGCGGGTCCTCCTGGTTTTTTCGGTGTTAGATACTACATATAGGGGTAGGGATTAGGTTAGGGGTATGGGCCTAGGAATTATGGGCTTGAGAATTATGTGCTAGATCCAAAATTAGACCTAAAAATGGGTTGCTCGAGCCCAAGTTTTATACTTTCTCCGCGAACGGGACTAAAATGTGACCTTATTTATTAATTAGTCATACTTAAATAAAATAACTGTTAAAATAAGACTGACCATTAAAACAAACTATTTTTTTTGGTATTTTTTCAAGGTTAAAAATGACTAACAAAACATTAATGGAATAATTTTTTGTAATTTTTATTTTCTTGTATAAAATAAAGTAAAAGAGTAAAAATTAGTTGAAATAGCTATATTAGGCCTAATTAAATATTTACGTGCTAAAATATGAAAAATCTTGGGGAGCTGTCACACCTCCTTTTTATTGTACCCTTGGAAGGGAGTATAAATGGGAGTTTTTTCTAATTTAAAGTGACAATCGAAACGGGATTGTTTTATTAAAAATTCAGAGTCGCCACTTGGGATAATTTATGGTGTCCCAAGTCACCGGTTCAAATCCCAAATCAAGAAAAAGATTGACTCTGTATTACAGTCCGCGAACACAGAAATCCGAGTAGGGAATTCTGTTAACCTGGGGGAAGGTGTTAGGCATCCCCGGATTCCGTGGTTCTAGCACGGTCGCTTAAACTATTATAATTGGCCTATTATCTGATTTTAATACATGTTTTAGCCTATGGTATATTATAGCTTATTAACCGTTTTAAATCATTTTTAAGAAGATTCAACGTTATCTAAAATAAGCCTTGAACCACGCCACATGAAATGCACTCGTAGTCCACGACACGTTCTATTTAACCTTGTTGGAAATTAGAATTGGGTCACATGAAATGCACACCTGTATCCCTTAAAAAATAGTAATGTATTGTTTTTGACCGAACAGGTTATCTAAAACGAAGTAAATGTATTCAGACTTAGCGTGTAAACCATCAAAGGAAATAAACTCATGCACTTACCCGTTCAATTCAATCCAACTACACCCCTAGATCTTTTGCTATTATATTTATCTACTTCAACAAAATCCATTCTTAGATTATATGAACAAACATGGCATCCTAACTTAAGAAACCAACAATAAAAATACCCATTAAATTAATCTAAAATAAAGATGAATAAGATTGACATCACTTAACGAGCAAAAATAAGAATTCATTACATGTGTTACTAAACATTCTTAAACTACCAAGAAGACACTCAATCTTCAAAGAAGCAGAATAACGAACCAAGTCTCTAGCAGACTTCAGGAATGAGAGAAACGATTTGCACATTTACACAAGATCTACTTTAGAGGCCAGCCATAGAAATCTGATCAATCCCTCTTAACAACCCAACATAAATGATCCAATAACACAAAAAATTTGATAAACAAATAAAATCACACATGAAATCATGCTAACAGATAAGCGGGGATCCTTCAACAACATTCATCAAGCTATTGTCATAAGATGAGATAAGAACAAAAAGAACCTTTTATAGATGCATCTGAGCTTCGATTCGTTGACAACTTTTGAAGCTAAAACACCAACAAAACTGCGTACAAGACCTCAACAGAAACTCGACCAAACCTCCTCAAACTCGGCTACAACGGACACCTCGACTCGATTCTTGGAATTTGGACTGGAATGCTCGATAGTTATGTAGTATTTTCAGGCGATGTTCTCTCTCTATTTCCATCCGTCTCCATCATAGCAGTCAAAGGGAAAGAGGAGACTACGAGGAAGAAGAGTAGTGGCCGTATTAGATTTCTCCGGCGAGTCCGGTGACGAGAAAGAGCGGCGACGGCATGGATCTTCAAGAGGTGTCACGACCGCGTTTGATTTTTTTGTCTTGTGCCTCTGTGTGTGTGTTCCGGCGAGTGGGTGGTGAAGGGGTCGAGGAGAAGATGAAGTCAAGAGGGTCATCTGAAAGAGGCCATATCCAGAGAGGGGAGGGGAGTCCGAAAAATGGTCACAAACGGCGCCTCATTTCCTAGTTCCCTAGGGTCTTCCATCTGATTAGAGCCTTTTGGCTTTTTGTGTATCTTTGATCTTTTTAAGAGAAAAACCGCAGGTCCTCCTGGTTTTTTCGGTGTTAGATACTATATATAGGGGTAGGTATTAGGTTAGGGGTATGGGCCTAGGAATTATGGGCTTGGGAATTATGGGCTAGGTCCAAAATTATACCTAAAAATAGGTTGCTCGAGCCCAAGTTTTATACTTTCTTCGCGAACGGGACTAAAATAAGACCTTATTTATTAATTAGCATTACTTAAATAAAATAACTGTTAAAATAAGACTGGCCATTAAAACAAACTATTTTTTTGTATTTTTTCAAGGTTAAAATGACTAACAAAACATTAATGGAACAATTTTTTGTATTTTTTATTTTCTTGTATAAAATAAAGTAAAAGAATAAAAATTAGTTGAAATAGCTATATTAGGATTAAATTAAATATTTACGTGCCAAAATATGAAAAATCTTAGGGAGGGTCAAGAATCACATGTCTACAGCTGCCCCTCTTTGATTGGAAACGTGAAGAGTTTTTGGACAAAGAACGACTAGACATGTTTTTTTTACCCGACCCTTATTTAAGGAGACCAAAACTAAGAGAAAAGAGGAATGTGACCGAGCTCTGGTATCTGAGCTGCCTACATATCCTTGGCTATAAAGGAATCAGGCCACGTGTAGTTCAGAAGTGAGTGAGATGATGGAGTATGCCGAGGTGGAAAGCTAGTCGAGGTGCCGTTCCACCGAAGTTCCGGTCTGCGGTCCTGTTATTACATTAAAATCAAAAGAAATGAAAAAGACTAGCTAAGCCTGTCAACTACGAGTTAAAAAATTCCTATCTAGAAGTCTTCTGAAGCTTGATCTTGAGTCTTGAATGGTTCTTCATGCAGACTTTGGATTTGAACCTTGACGCTTGCTAGTTGCAGGTGCTAGCTCGTTCTTCTTCAGATTTTCGGATAAAGACCGGACATGTAGTGCTTGTGACCTCAACCATGTCTTGAGAAGCTCACATCTTTCATCAACTTCTGCATTTGGATTCACTTCTTGCCCTTTTTTTCTTTTTTCTTTATTGTGACTAACTTCTGTTGATCAGCTCGGACTGTTGACTCGCATTCTTGCCGCGATCTTCTTTTGTTGCTGACTTAAATTGTAATCTGAGATGCTTTCCCTTTTCTTCAGGTGGACGCCTGATTACTGAACTCGAATTATAATCTGAGATGCTTTCCTTTTCTCCAGGTGGACGCCTGATTACCGACACTTAAATTGTTTCCCTTCCCTAAAATTGGTGTTGTTCTCCCTTGCTCTCCAGGTGATTGCCTGATTGCCAAAATTTTATCTGTATTCCCTTGCTTTCTAGGTGGGCGCTTGATTGCCAAGACTTTGACTGTATTCTCGTGCTCTCCAGGTGGGCACCTGATTGCTGAACTTGAACTGTATTCCCATGCTCTCCAGGTGGGTGCCTGATTGCTGAACTTGAACTGTATTCCCGTGCTCTCCAGGTGGGCGCCTGACTGCTGAACTTGAACTGTATTCATGTGCTCTCCAGGTGGGCGCCTGACTGCTGAACTTGAATTGTATTCACGTGCTCTCCAAGTGGGCTCCTGATTGCTGAACTTGAATTGTATTCCCGTGCTCTCCAGGTGGGCGCCTGACTGCTGAACTTGAATTGCATTCCTGTGCTCTCCAGGTGGGCACCTGATTTCTGAACTTGAATTGTATTCCCGTGCTCTCCAGGTGGGCTCCTGATTTCAGAACTTGAACTGTATTCCCGTGCTCTCCAGGTGGGTGCCTGATTGCTGAACTTGAATTGTATTCTTGTGCTCTCCAGGTGGGCTCCTGATTTCTAACTTGAACTGTATTCTCGTGCTCTCCAGGTGGGTGTCTGATTGCTGAACTTGAATTGTATTCTCGTGCTCTCCAGGTGGGCTCCTGATTTCAACAAAAATAGACAAAACAAAGAAAATTTCCTGCCCCAGTTTGGTAGCTGGGCACATCTGTGAGTGTTAAACTGAATCATGTTACCAAATATTACTAAAAATTTGAAAGCTAGATCCCATTATCCAGGAGGGTCCTGAAAACTCCTAGTTAAATGACAGTTTTAAAAGCTGAATTATGTTTTCTAAAGGTATGACTTCCGCTAAATCTTGTTATCTAAGAAGGTCTTACAACTACATCCCATTATCCAGGAGGGTCCTGAAAACTCCTAATTGAATCTTATCTTAAACATGCAAACTTTGAAGCAAACTTATATTCCTTTGGGGTACATTTATGCTAGATTATGCTACTCATGATTGTTTTGAATTTTAAACTAGGTCCCATTTTCCAGGAGGGTCCTGAAAATTTACGGTCAAACCTGTCTGGTGCTTGCTTTTCCTTACGGAGGGTTTCTCCAAAATAAACGAAATTTTTTGCCCCTGTTTCAATCAAAGAAAAATCTTGTCAGTTTAAAATGTGGTGGTTGATTTGTGGCCTTGACTTTGAGGGCGATTTCTCCTCCACTTCCCATGATAACTTTGACTTCCACTAGAAAACTTTGCTAACCACTTTCTCTGTCATCCTTATCACAGAAAATACCTCTTCTCCGTTCAGAACCAATACCCTCTATCTGTTGCATTGCTCATAAACTAACATTTGCCAAACCTTTGTGTCTCACATGAATCCCAAAGCACGTCAATTGCCACCCACTCAGTGCGTATGCTGTTCTTTCTTGACTTATGCCACTTTGATGTGCTAGCCAGATCTCGTTTTGTGCAATTGGAAAGCTGGTGGCATATTTTGAAGTCATTTCTCACTTATTTTGACCAAACAGACTCTGGAAGAGGAAGTAAACAAGACAAAAGGAACAGAGTAAAGAACAAAGGAAAGAGGTGATTCCTAACAAGAAAACTACAAAGTAGAAACTTATCAGATGTGGATACCAACTCTAATGACCATGACATGCACCTGTAGCCTATTCTGTTGAGCAAGTATGATGTTCAACTCCTGTTATACCTTTAAACTGTGAAACTGGGCTTCAATGCTCCGATTATCCAATCTGATTCACAATCCTTCTTCGACTTCTAGTGCCCGAAGGGTTTTCACCATCAAGTCTCTCTAATTTTGTTCTTTTTCTTAACTTACCGTTTCCTCAAGGTGCCCACGAAGGTTTTCACCAATAAAACTCTCTCATTTTTTATTTCTCTCAGCTTTCATCGCCTTACGATGCCCGTGAGGGTTTTCACCAATAAGACTCTCTCATTTTTATTTTCCTTGTTTGGACTGGAGTGTTGCCCCTAATATGATTCACCTTTACTCGCTTGACTTGGCATCTCTCGAAGACTGATCGGAAGGTCTTTTTTTGGACCGTACTGTGGGCTTTTGGATAGGGTTAGAAAGAAAGGGTATCAAAAGGCTCAAAACCATTCAAATGGGTTCGAGATTACAACATTCGAAATCAGATTTCTTACAACAATCACAACTTCTACCCCAGTTTCTTCGCTTGGGAACTTTTGAATTTTTACTTTGATGGAACCGAACCATGAGGCTGCATACGTATCCTTAAAAGGAATCAGGTCGAACGTAGTTCATGTCATAGGAATTACTTTGTTTGTTGTGATTTTTCTTTTCTTTTTCTTTCTTTTCTTTTCTTCTTTTTGTTTTTCTTTTTTTTCTTTTTTCCTCTTTTTTCCTTCTTTTTTTTCTTTTTCTTTTCATTCTTTTCTTTCTCTTTTCATTCTTTTCTTTCTCTTTTTCTCTTTGTCCTTTACTTACAATTTGCACTTGCGTTTCTGAACTTTACTACTGATTCCAAAAGAGGGGTATGAAAAAGAAATAAATAAGGCTCAAAAAGGGTAACAAAGGATAAAATATTTAGATAGCAGAACAAAATGCCTTCGTCATTCCAATCTTCAAAACATGCCAAGTACGAACAAACACAACTTAACCAAAGAAATCATACATAATATCTTTTGACCGCATCAGAATTGATAGTCATTTCTACACATTTGCCTTCTACATATGTCAAATACAAAGCACCATTGGACAACACTTTCACTCTCATTACCACGAATGGCCCCCTGAAAATTTGGGGGGAACTTGCCTTTAGCTTCGACTCGATGCGGTAGGATGCATTTCAATAAGGTTTCTTTATGTTCTATCTGCTCCAGTTTCACACAATTCGGGCTTGAAATGATCTCAAAATGCCTTTGCTTACTTCCCCTCGCATGTCCCTACATCTTCAAAATTGCTTCATTGCTTCATGACTAAAATGACTTCTAAAACCATGATGAGAATTATGCGTGCACGTCATGTCACTAGAGTCAACAGGAAAAGAACTATAAAAGAAAAGAGAACTAAACAAAAATGACTAGCAGTTACAGAAAACAGAAAATTGCATTAGACAGATGGTGGAAGGGTTTGAACAACAAAACAAGCAAACTAAACTGGGGTTACAAATCTAGAACAAACCTAGACAACACTAAACGATCTGCTATGACTAAATAGCTAGGCATAATAAAAGGATAGAAGGGTTTGAGCCACAGGACAATATCCGGATTACAACCCTGGAAATAACCTGGACAACATAAATGACAACAAAATAAACCACCAAAACTCCTCCTTGGCTAACCAAGAAAAGAGCGTCTTTCCAATCACCAAACTCAGCATCTTAGCCACTGACTTCTGCATCAACACTACTAGGACCTTCACAAGTCTCCAGCATATTGTTCTTAACAAATTGCTTTTGGGTTCCCTGTGCCTGCTCGTTCTTAGGATCAACCTCTGATAGCGCTGAAAGCTTCATAGCGCGTGGACCTCCGAGGATCTCAGAAAAATTCTCATATTCCTTTTCAAATTAAATCATACCCACCATATGCGTCTCATTACGTACAGGCGATGTCCCTTGGCTAGTGTCTGCTGCATCTGGATTTTGCACGACAATGTCACCTGCATCAATAAGCTTCTGAAATGTTTTCTTCAGATGCCAACACTTCTCTATGTCATGCTCCGGGGCATCTGAGCAATATGCGCACCTTTGAGAAAAATCAAACTTCTTTGGAAGAGGGTTTGGCATTTTTATCTGAATCGGCTTCAACATGTCCAATTTCCTTAGCCTCTGGAACAGACTGGCATATGACTCCCCTAATAGAGTGAAGGTTTTCTTTCTCTGCAACCTCTCATTCTTAAATGCTTGATTGGGCTAGAAACCTGATCTAGGAGGGTTTCGGTAGGCTCGTGGGGGCGAATAAGACATTTGGGGAAGTGGTGTGGGCCATCGCGGGCCTTGTGGGTGTGGAGAATATGGTGGTGCATTGTGAACAGGGTACTGAGAAAGTGATGTACGACTTTGGGAGTTCTGTGAAGAGAAGTAGCATTGGGGAGGGTCATCTAGTGCACAAGGATATCCACGGGGACGACGTCGAGGCTGGAAGTGTTGAGCAGGAAGGCCCATCGGATCATCTTTTCTATTTCTCTTTCTTCCACCCAAACTTACTGGGATGTTCTGAATGTCTTTCGTAGTATCTTTCAATGTCGAATAACTCATGATTTTGCCTGACTTGATTCCCTCTTCTACCATCCCCCCCATTTTTAACACATCATTGAAAGGCTTACCCAAGGCCGGGATCAAATGACTGAAGTAGGTGGGGCCCTGGGCTTGTAGGAAAAGCTCAACCATTTCTTTTTCACCAATCAGGGTACTGACTTGAGCAGCTTGCTCCCTCCATCTGAGCCCAAACTCCCTAAAGCTTTCCTCCAGCTTCTTTTCCATTCTAGATAGGGAAGCGGTCTGGGGTAAAGCCTGATTTGTATTTAAAGTGTCGAACAAAATCTTAAGCCATGTCACCCAATGTAGGTCACTTACCGACATCTTGACGATTATACCACTCCAAAGCTTCCCTAGTCAGGCTCTTATTGAAATATGCCATAAACGAGTCATCTTTCTATCCAACACTTCTTATTTCACTGCAATAAATCCTCAGGTGGGCTACCGGATCTCCACACCCATCATACAAGTTAAATTTTGGCACTTTAAATCCCGCGGAAAGGCGAACGTCAGGGGACACAAACAGTTCTTTGTAAGCCATGCTACCCTGGTATCCCATTCCTTGCTTGTTCTCTAAGGACTATTCTATGCCTTTTAGCCTCCTGTGTATCCCATCTCGCCCTTCTCTTCTTGTGAACTTTTCATTTTTAACATGAAGCTCATCCCGAGGGCTCTACTTATATGAGTCAGGAACCTTGTGGGCAACCTCTACGGGGGAGTATTGGGAATCATAAGCTTTGAGTGGGTATTCATTGTTGGGATTAGTGTATATGACAGGAGGGCAATTCGAGAAGAGGTAATTGGAGGAAGAGTGATGGAGCTACTAGGGTGGTTGGGAAAGCTGTGATAAACGGGTGGATCTGGAGAGTATGGGGAATCATCCGGCACTACGACCGGAGTTTAGGTAAAGGCAGCATCTAAGAAGCTAGGTGGTGGCGCGGGTGGTGCCTTCCCAGTCATCCAGGCCTGATACATGTCCGTTATGTGTTGTCTCAACATCCTTACCTCATCAGCCAAACCAGTGTCCTGTTCAACCAACTGCTTTCGGGCACCGGTATCAACCAACTCAGTTCTGTTGTTGTCTGCCATTACCTTTTATGTTGTGGAGAGGAGTTACTACTTCGAGAACCACAAACCAACCACCTTTCTGCTATGAAGATATCAAAAGGAACAAAATGGGGTCATCCCGTTAGCGTTAGGGCATTAACAGCTTAAATATCACATTGCGTGCAATGCACCTAGTCATAGTTATCGGTTCTAGAATGACTTCGAGAGTCATAAGGTCACTTGGCATCATCCCAATTTGTCCATTTGAATCTTCTCTTTTCTTTTGTTTTCTTTTCTTTCCTCGCACTTCTTAGCTCGCTCATTTTCTTTCCCCTTTTTCTTTCTGATTATCGCTCTTTTCATTCCTCTCATTTCTCACATCCCATGATTTCACCTCCTTTTTTTCCTTTTTTCTCTCTTTTTCTTTTCCTTTTTTTCTTTTCTTTTTTTCTTGTAATAAATAAAAAATGATTCGATCAAACCTTATGTAGGTTGCCTACATATCATGACGCCGTATGAATCAGATCTTTGCGTAGTTCTGAAAAATCGAGAGTAAAGCACATAAACTAATGTTTCCTTTTTCATTTTCTTCTTCTTCTTTTTTTACCTTAGTCACTACTCCGATGAGAAAAGAATTTTTTTTTTTTTTGAATTTCCTAGACTGAATGCTCTATAACCTATTCTAAACTCAAGCTTAACGAGCATGTTTTTTTTCATTTTGAAACAAATGCTCTATTAAGGAAAATCCTAGAAGAGAAAATCCCCCTTTTTATTCTTTTTTTAGGAAGAAAATCTAAAGAATAAACCACAGCAAAGTATTTGAATTTTCATTTGATATCCTGACGCAAGATTTCGAAACAAGTAATAAACAAAATAAAACCAAATGTTTTTGAATTTCAATTCTGATTGCCTAAAGGAAAAATTCTAATGATAAACAAAAGACAAAGTATGCTTTTTTTTAATGTACAATATCCTAAAATTCTAATGAATATAAAAAGAAATATTTTTCCCCATTTTTCACTAATTTCCCAAAGAAACACCCCAAAAGAAAATCTTTTGGATTTTAAAATTAATACCTTAAAGAAAACTTTTAAAGAGGTACTACAAGAAAATTCTCTTTTTTTTTCTTTTGAATTTTGGTCCCAATATAGTAAAGAAAATATAAAAATAATTTTTATTTTGATATTAATTGCCTAGAGGAAAAACAATCTCAAAGGAATTTTTTTCATTTCTAGAATTAGTATTCTAAAGAAAACTTATAACGAAAATATAAAAACGCAAATTTCTTTTTTTTTTTTGGATTCTTGACTTATAACACATTTCCAAATGCAAAAACAAAAGGCTAGCCAAATTTAACTAGACAATACAAACTCTAACATCACCTAAAAGACTGAATACTACTATACAGGACTAGAAAATAAAACAAAAATAATTGACTCAAAAACATAAAATGGCTCCTCGAGCAGCTCCTGAATGCAATGATCCTGGAGTATCTGTCATGCTCAAACTCCGGTAAGTAGCTCCACACCTGTATGAGAAAACTTAAACCAACACTATGTGAGACAATAACATTCCATAAGACACATGCAAGACATGATTGGGGCTATTTTTGCAAAATGACTTATTGGCCAAGAGGTGGCTAGAAGTGCAAAATTTGGCTAAGACCCTGCAAAGCCAAGAACCTAAGATTTACTAGGAAAATCGGACCCTATGTGGGTTGCCTACGTATCACGCCCCGAAAGACGAGAATCAGGTATGCGTAGTTCGGGCAAATTGGATACGGCAAGAATAAAAAAATCAACTAATTTTAGAGAAAACATTTTTTTGTCTTTTTCTTTTTTGAAAAATGATGAAACATGCAAAATCTTTTTGGATTTTCTTTTTCCTTTTTTTGATTTTTGATTTTTCGAAAAATGATGAAAATGTACTTAACTATCATTGGTCCGCCAAATGACCCTTTTACCCTTGAATAAATGCAACATGTAGCACATAGGATGCATCAAAATGGTCTGTTATTTTGGGTACACATGTCCTAGACGGACTAAACCCCTGTGTTGAGTCCCCTAAGTCAAGTGCACATGATGCAAACAAACATTCCTACTAGGGATCTGGCATGAGGCTGAGTTATTCTAGGTTTAAAAATCTGGGTTTATTTGTTCTAAACCTGGCTTACCCGAGCGGACAGCTCGAGGCGAGGGGGGGCAGCGTACCGGGAATACAGAAGTTTCACCGGCTTTGCAACTTGTCTGAACCTCGTTCTAAAATTTGGGATATGACTCTAATAGAAAAGAAGTCACACGAAGTGCACACTCCTCCATGATTTAGAAGACTCAGAGAGAAGAAGGGTTTCGTAGCAGTTTATATACAGTTCACAGAATATCAAAGCGGTAAAAGCAATACTTAACACATTAGGCCCAAACATGTAACAAAATCAGATAATTAATAAAGCCAACTATAACAATTCATCTAAGGTCGAATTCTGAACCCTAAACCAGATATTCTGGGTTTGATCCCCAGCAGAGTCGTCAGAGCTGTCACATCTCCTTTTTACTACACCCCCGGAAGGGAGTATAAATGGGATTTTTTTCCAATTTAAAGTGATAATCGAAACGGGATTGTTTTATTAAAAATTCAGAGTCGCCACTTGGGATAATTTATGGTGTCCCAAGTCACCGATTCAAATCTCGAATGAGGAAAAGATTGACTCTGTATTATAGTGCGCGAACATAGATATCCGGGTAAGGAATTCTGTTAACCGGGGGAAGGTGTTAGGCATCCCCGAATTCCGTGGTTTTAGCACGGTCGCTTAAACTATTATAATTGGCCTATTATCTAATTTTAATACATGTTCTAGCCTATGGTATATTTTAGCTTATTCACCGCTTTTAATCATTTTTAAGAAGATTCAACGTTATCTAAAACACGCCTTGAACCACGCCATATGAAACGCACTCGCGGTCCACGATACGTTCTATTTAACCTTGTTTGAAATTAGAATCGGGTCACATGAAATGCATACCCGGATCCCTCAAAAAAATAGTAATATGTTGTTTTTGACCGAACAGGTTATCTAAAATGGAGTAAATGTATTCAGACTTAGCGTGTAAACCATCAAAGGCAATAAACTCATGCACTTACCCATTCAATTCAATCCAACTACACCCCTGGATCTTTTGCTATTACATTTATCTACTTCAACAAAATCTATTCTTAGATTATGTGAACAAACATGGCATCCTAACTTAAGAAACCAATAATACAAGTACCCATTAAATTAATCCAAAATAAAGATGAATAAGATTGAGATCACTTAAAGAGCAAAAATAAGAATTCATTACATGTGTTACTAAACATTCTTAAACTACCAAGAAGACACTCAATCTTCAAAGAAGCAGAATAACGAACCAAGTCTCTAGCAGACTTCAGGAACGAGAGAAACGATTTGCACATTTATACAAGATCTACTTTAGAGGCCAGCCATAGAAATCTGATCAATCCCTCCTAACAACCCAACATAAATGATCCAATAACACCAAAAATTGATAAACAATATAAAATAACACATGAAAGCATGCTAACAGAGAAGCGGGGATCCGTCAACAACATTCATCAAGCTATTGTCATAAGATGAGATAAGAACAAAAAGAACCTTTTATCGATGCATCTGAGCTTCGATTCCTTGAAAACTTTTGAAGCTAAAACACCAACAAAACTGCGTACAAGACCTCAATAGAAACTCGACCAAACCTCCTCGAACTCGGCTACAACGGACACCTCGACTCAATTCTTGGACTTTGGACTGGAATGCTCGATGGTTATGGAGTATTTTCAGGCGATGTTCTCTTTCTATTTCCATCCGTCTCCATCATAGCAGTCAAAGGGAAAGAGGAGACGAGGAGGAAGAAGAGCAGTGACCATATTAGAATTCTCCGGCGAGTCCGATGACGAGAAAGAGCGGTGGTGGCATGGATCTTCAAGAGGTGTCACGACCGCATTTGATTTTTTTTTCTTGTGACTGTGTGTGTTCCGGCGAGTGGGTGGTGAAGGGGTTTAGGAGAAGATGAAGTCAGGAGGGTCGTCTGAAAGAGACCATATCCAAAAAGGTGAGGGGAGTCCGAAAAATGGTCACAAACGGCGCCTCATTTCCTAGATCCCTAGGGTCTTCCGTCTAATTAGAGCCTTTTGGCTTTTTGTGTATCTTTGATCTTTTTCAAAGAAAAACCGCGGGTCCTCCTGGTTTTTTCGGTGTTAGATACTATATATAGGGGTAGGGATTAGGTTAGGGGTATGGGCCTAGGAATTATGGGCTTGGGAATTATGGGCTAGGTCCAAAATTAGACCTAAAAATGGGTTGCTTGAGCCCAAGTTTTATACTTTCTTCGCGAACGGGACTAAAATACGACCTTATTTATTAATTAGTCATACTTAAATAAAATAACTGTTAAAATAAGACTGACCATTAAAACAAACTATTTTTTTTGTATTTTTCAAAGTTAAAAATGACTAACAAAACATTAATGGAATAATTTTTCATAATTTTTATTTTCTTGTGTAAAATAAAGTAAAAGAGTAAAAATTAGTTGAAATAGCTATATTAGGCCTAAATTAAATATTTACGTGCTAAAATATAAAAAATCTTGGGGAGAGTCAAAAATCACATGTCTACAGCTTGTGCTCAAGTCACAAATCCAACTCCAGCAGTGGCACCTGACAGCCATAGTCCTGAAGGTTCCAAGGCTGTTCCAACTGAGATTGGGGGTAATATTTTGTCAAAAGAGCAATATGAGCAGCTGGTTTCTCTTCTTCAACTAAGTAAATTGACTTCCATTCCTCAAGACCTGGCTACTGCCCCTACTAATTTTATAGGTTTGCTTGCAACTACTGATTTTAGTAAATGTGCTTTTCCTGCTTGCAATTTTTCTAAATTAGAAGATAGAATTTGGATCATTGACTCTGGTGCTACTAATCACATGACCCCTCACAAATCCTTACTTACCAACATCAAACCTTTACCCTTACCTTACCTTGTAACTCTTCCTAATGGTTATAAGGTTAAGGTAACTTGTACTGGATCACTTCACATTTCTTCCTATATTTCTCTCCCTCATGTGCTATTGGTTCCTTCTTTCCATTACAATCTTATTTCCTTACATCAATTGCTACTTCATCTGAAATGTAATGCTTTTTTTACTCCTGCTCTTTGTGTTTTGCTGCAGGGCTCTTTTCTGAAGAAGCCTCTGGTTCTTGGTAAACTTCAGAAGGGTTTATACATTCTGCAAACTAAAGAATTTGGAAATTCTGACTTTTCTGCATCTTCCTCTGTAAATACCATAACTGCCAGCATGAATGATGTGAATAAGAGCAATTTTCATTTTTATCCCTCTGTACTTACTATTTCTCATTCTATTTTACCTGCTTTTGATGCTTGTGCTGTCTCTAATTTGTCTGTTGATCATGTATGGCATTTGAGACTAGGACATGTTCCTTTTGCTAAATTGAAACACATTCCTTATCTCTCTGGTAAGCTACCTCAAAAGCAAACTTTTCTTTGCCCTATCTATCTTATGGCTCGACAACAAAGATTACCCTTTCCTGAGAGTTCTATTCATTCTGCTTTACCTTTTCAATTTATTCATGTAGATTTATGGGGACCTTACCCCACTCAAATTCACAATGGCTTTAAATATTTTTTACTATTGTAGATGATTTCACTAGGGCCACTTGGTGTCATCTCTTATCTTCTAAAGCCAATGCTTTCTCTATCTTGAAGTCTTTCATTCTGTTAGTCCATACGCAGTTTGATACCAATGTTAAAACCATAAGGTCTGATAATGCTTTTGAGTTAGGCAGCAACAATGAAGCTATTCTTTTTTTCTCTACTCATGGCATCATACATCAAACCTCCTACCCACACACCCCTCAACAGAATGGTGTGGTGGAAAAAAAGAACAAGCATCTTCTTGAAATTGCTAGGGCACTTCTTTTTCAAACTAAGTTGCCTGTAAAATATTGGGGGGTGTGTATTAACAGCAACATATCTCATTAATCGATTCCCTTCTCCCTTACTTCAACATAAATCACCATTTGAACTTCTCCATGGGTATTCTCCATCATTTTCTCACCTTAGAGCATTTGGTTGCTTGTGTTTTGTTGCAGTACCTAAGCCTTATATAGACAAATTTAAGTCTAGAACTATTCCTGCTGTTTTTATTGGCTACGGTGTTGGTAAGAAAGCCTATAAACTGCTGAATTTGTCTACCTATGCTATCTTTCATTCCAGAGATGTTGTGTTCCATGAACACATCTTTCCCTATTCTGATTCTTCTTCTTCTTATCTATTTCCTTCTCCAGTTCCTAGTTCTTCTATTCCTACTTCTCCTTCTCCTCCTCTTCCTTCTTCTCCTTCCTCTTCTTCAGCTCCACCTACTTATGATTTCTCTCCTTCTTTCTCATCTTTTCAATCACCATCTAGTATATCTAGTGGACGTATTTTTTATCCTCCCCTGAGGAGGTCTAGCCGACCTACTCAAACTCCTATCTATCTCAAGGACTATATATGCACCTCTATTTCTAGTTCTCAGACTCTTCTCTCTTCTTCTTCTGAAAATTGCTTGCTTGAGCCTCAATTCTATCATCAAGTTGTTCGCAATCCTGCATGGCAGGAGGCTATGATTAAGGAATTTCAGGCCTTGAAGGCTAACAATACTTGGTCTATTGTACCTCTTCCTTCGGGGAAGAAAGATATTCCTTGAAAATGGGTGTACAGAATAAAACAAAGGGCAGATGGTTCTATTGAGAGGTATAAAGCTAGGTTAGTTATAAGGGGTGATACTCAACAAGAGGGAGTTGATTTCATTGAGACCTTTTCTCCCGTGGTCAAGTTGATTACAGTTAGGTGCTTGTTAACAGTAGCTATTAAAAGAAATTGGGTTGTTTTTCAGTTAGATGTTAACAATGCTTTCCTACATGGGGATTTGGATAAGGAGGTGTATATGAAGGTGCCTCCTGGTTTGTCTCTCCAGTCCCCTTATTCTGCTTCCAGTCCTGTACTTGCTTGTAAACTTCACAAGTCTCTCTATGGGCTTCGACAAGCTTCTAGACAGTGGTATGCCAAGTTATCTACTGCTCTTCAATCCAAAGGGTTCAAACCCAGTTTGAATGATTATTCTATGTTTACTAAGTCTCAGAATGGATGCTTAATTGTGGTGGTTGTTTATGTTGATGATATTCTTGTGGCTGGTGATAGTATTCCTGAAATAGATGCTCTTAAAAGGTTCTTGGATGACCAGTTCAAAATCAAGGATCTCGATGAAATACACTACTTTCTCGGCCTTCAGGTTCTCAAACAGTCATCTGGTTTCCTGATTAACCAGCATAAGTTTCTCCAAGATCTTTTATCTGAATTTCATTGTTCTGATGTTAGTCCAGTGGTGTCCCCTCTTGATTCTCATACTAAGTTGTTAGCTGATGTAGGTGAGTTATTATCTGATCCTTCCTTGTATAGACGATTGGTGGGAAAACTCAATTTCTTGCAACACACAAGGCCCGACATTTCCTTTACTTTTCAGCACCTCAACCAATTCATGGCAGCCCCCCGTTTGCCTCATTTGAATGTTGCTTATCATGTTCTTAGATACTTGGCTAGTACTCCTACCTTGAGGATTCATCTGTCTGGTTCTGCTAGCTTCACTCTCACAGGGTACTATGACTCTGACGGGGCAGGTTGTGCAGATTCTAGCAGATCCGTCAGTGGTTATATTCTCTTTCTTGGTGGCTGCCCTATTTCCTGGAAGTCTAAAAAGCAGCCCACTATTGCCTTATCCTCTTGTGAAGCAGAATACAGGGCTCTTAGGCTATTAGTTGCTGAGGTGATTTGGGTTGTTAGACTACTTAGTGAGTTTGTTGTTAATGGTCTACTTCCTGTTGAGGTTTATTGTGACAGTCAATCTGCCATCCATATTGCCAAAAATCCCGTTTTTCATGAACGAACGAAGCACATAGAGGTGGATTTTCATTTTATTCGCGATGCATTGAAATCTGACCTTATCAATTTACTTTCTACTTCTACCTCCTCTCAAGTTGCTAATGTTTTTACCAAGTCTTTGTTAGGTGTTCAGCAGCAGGCCTTCATTTCCAAGCTTGGAATGGCCTCCCCTTCCAGCTTGAGGGGGGTGTTGGACTCCAGGATGAGGTTCAGCCCAAAATGCACACAAGGCCCAACAAGAGTGCCTTGGCCCAACAAAGGCCTCCTTAGTCCATTAGTTTAGTCCCTTTATTTAAGATTGATTTGTAAATATATAAACAGGCCCATATATTCTTTTTGTACAGTTTTTACATCATCAGAAAGAAGATGAATCCAGAATTTTGCTTCTAGTCTCTTCTTCTCTTCCTAGCTAAGAACTAGGGTTTTCTCATTACAAATTGCACTGAATTTTGACTCGAATTTCAGCTGTTATCAGTGCCAAGCTCAAGAAAAAGATATAAGAATCATATTGACTATAGACTAGTTTGGAACATGAATCATTTTAACATTAGAACTTCCAAATGAATCCACTTGAGAATGAGAAGAAACGCAGTCGCCGGTATAAACACTGCATTTCCGTTTGGGAAGGAAAAGAGATAGAAAAAAGGATAACACCGTCTTTTCATATTAATTTTAATAAACTAGTGACTACTTTTGCTCAACATTAAAAATGCTGGATAAAAAATAAATATCACTTTTGGCTACCCCACGCAATCTTTACGAATTATTAGACAAACAACTACTCACAACATTGTTCAACACAGTACTTGGGCCCAAAAATAAAAAATTAAGAATTAAAAGTGCTAAAGCCATTCAATATACAGAATAAATAAATAGAAAAATGACCTCCCAAATAATTTAGTCTTTTACTCTATTTTATGTGACACTTTTTTTTTAATAATATTCCAAAAATATTGATATCTTTCTATTTTTAAAACTATTTAACTTTTAACTATTTATTTACCCTTAATAAACAGATTTATCACTATAACAGACAGTCTACCTACCAAGGCGACTTCATTGTTATAGCGAGTAAAGTTTTATGAATTAACTACATTAATAGGTAAAGTTTAATTACATTAATGTTACAAAAATATTTGTGTGACGTATTGTTATAGTACAGTTACTTCAATGTTAAAAATAATTGTGACTTTACTATTATACTGGCTAAACTTCAGTGATCATATAAGAAGTGAAGGAATAAAGTGTAAGGATTTTAAGGGGATAGGTGCATCACTACTGCCGTTGGGAGAGGGAACGAGTCATGCGGGTGGGATGCCAAAATTGCAATTCCAGCAATTGTTAAAAAACATGGGAAATAAAAAAGATATAATACTGCAGCTTGAAAGCGCAAACATGCCATTCTACAGAATAATATTTAAATACAGAATATGCATAAAATATCTTTCATTCGTCAAAAATATACTTCTGGATATCGTTCAAGATTAATGCCAAAAGTCTTTCATTTTCAACAAAATAAAAGTTTAAACTAATGTACAATAGACAATCCCATCTCTCTCCTGATGAACTTCCTGTACTGCTGTATAGCTCCTTCGCGGCGAAAAATCTACTCAACCAGCCTTCACTGAGTTTGAAGTGCACAAGGCTGGGTGCAAATGAGTTAAACTTTGAGGTAAAATATATCCAAAACGTTATCATTTATGCAACTTTATCACCTAACAGCTTCTGGTGCAGAGTTGCAGTAAGGTGTATGCAAGCAAACCAACTTAGTAAATGCTAGACAAATACTCGCAAACAAAATGCCTATTATCAGTCCCGTAATACTTTTCTGCTTTTCGAGACTCATTGCCCTCTTAAAAATGCTCCCAAAACATGGAAGTAATCCCCCACATGCAAACATCATGATGTGGTCCAGACCACTGTAGTCAATACCTGCAAGTATTGCTCCGATTGCAGATGACGGACTTATGAAGCCAATAAGTGCAGCAGCTAAAAGGGACGCATGCCAGCTGTCAGTTGCTCCGTAAATGCAGCTAGCAACAGCTGCACCACGTGGTAGTCCATGAAGTGAGACAGGAAGAACCATGTGCCGACCAAGTCCATAAGCTTTAGGTGCAGCGACCCCCAAAGCAAGCCCCTCTGATAGTGCATGGAGGGCAACTGCAGCACAGCACAAGATTGACTGAAGGGTGAGAGCACTAACTGGAAATCCGGTTACAGTAGATAAAGTATCTGCTGAAGTCCTCTTGCGACTTCCAATTTTTGTGACTCTGGCCGTTGAAAAATGGGAAAATGAGAATCCTGTTGCGAGGAGCGATAAAAGGGGGATAAACCCCATCTTTGAAGATAAGACTAGCTGCAATGGACGCCATGCACCAAGGACGAAGGCTGTGCCGCAGGCTACACCAGTCAGGAGAGCATGCTGAAGACGAAAAGCAAGAGCAAATGCAACAAGAGATATACCACCAAGCAGTGAACCCAGTCCAAAAAGTAGAGAAACAAGGAATGCGGAAGCATCTTCCGAACTGCCATTGCAAAATGATTTGGTTAGACATGATACATCAAACTGTCATACTAAAGGAGAATCCATATCAAACTATAAAAACATACATTGCATAAAACTATTATAGATTCATTTTCCCAGGCAAGTCTTTCAAACCTTAGGTACTTTGCTACAAAAATAACAAATTACAAACCGAATGGACATTTTGCTTAAACATCATAAAAACACTTAATGATTCTCTTGACTTCCGAAAAAGCTTATCTTAACATCCTATAAAACCCTGATTTATTATTTTATAAGATTAGTACCCGCATAACCTTCACAAAAAAGGCTCCAGCTTTCCCTAATATACAAAGTCAATAGATTTTCCCTCTTATCTGTTGCATCAACACTCTAAAACAGACCGCAGCAATGAGTAAACATAGACAGATAAACAAGTTATACCACAAACCAAAGCAGCAGAATACAACTACAGATAGTAGGAGGTCCTTCTCAAGTTCAATGCCAGTTAACCAATTAACTAAAAGCTAGAAAAGAAGACAAATCTAGAATGAAAAAAGTAATCTCAACGGTGGAAAACACTTATCATCCTAAGACTAACAGTACGGCCACTTCTCTTCACCAATATGTTTCTTCTACAGTTATTTTCCCGTCATTGAGGGCAGAGATGTAGGTAGGGCAGGTGAAAGATGAACTCACTTGTAGTTGTGGCCAAAACTCTGGAACAGAGCACTTAGAGCTTCCATAAAAGCTACTGAAAGAGTAGCCGCTGATGCAACATGAGATGGTGAGGCTTCCTGCACCCAAAGAACCATAAGTTACAAATTAAAGGAAAAATGTAACGATATTTCAGCAATGGTTGTGCAGGACTGCCGGGAATAGGGCTAGAGTATAAAACCTAAGATCCAGCTTTAGGTTGTGGAATTAATATTTATCATTGTTTCAAAAAGTTGTCAATGAGAAACTACAAAATAGAGAATTTCCTTTTGAACTAACATCCATAAAGTCAATTTTACTTGGCGTAATAAGTAGAAGTGTCATTATCATTTTGGTCCACTGATTTTAATAAGTTGATAAAATTCAAGGAGTCAACTCCATCTAAAGTTCCATAGAACAGTACATTAAGTTCTTCTCCACATATATTACAGTCGAAGATACGCCTATTGCTTGCCAACTAAAAACATCATGGATCACCAAAGTGCATTCTTTTAATTTTTCTATATCCTCTATTTCTCCCTCTTTTCCCTTTTCTTATCTCCTTTTTCCTTTTCTCTTCTCCTTTTCCCCTTTAGGAGGGTGGAGGGCACCATATCAGTTCTGAAAGCTCTTTCGAAAATTAAGAGGGGCATTAAGCAAATTACCTTGAAACCATCAGGAAGGACCTCGGCAACAACTATCCAAATCATACACCCAGCAGCAAAGCCAGTAGCAAATGGCAGAAATTTGTTAAATGCATCAGCACAAATAAATGATGGCACTGCAACAATAGGCTGCATTAAGAAGGAATTCAAGGTTTAGACATCAACATATCATGAGTACTGACAAAAGGAAATTTAATATTACCCAACCGAAAACCAAAAAATAACATATTATGCCTCACTTGTTCAAAAATAAGCAATAATCCATACTAGTGAACACAAGACCATTAAGTTATCATTACAAGCACCTCTTACAGAAGACAAGGACTACGTATCACAAATGACAAAATCTGGATTGACATTTATTAAAAAGGAAAGTAAGTTATATATTAAAAAGAGGAACAGCTTAGCACTATGATGGTGCTAAGACAGTACAAATTTCAGAAACCCCTCTGTACAAAAACAAAAAGAAGGTTTCCTGCTCTGAAAGAATCTGGTTTAACTTGTATAACAATCAGGTAATAGTTATAGGAATCAGTGAGAACAACGTAAATATATCCCAACTTTCAGTTGTCTACTAAGAAATCCCCAAATCCGAATTTGTAAAAGATGGTATATGTTCAATCACCTGCGGTAAGGAAGTTAATATACTCCACAACATGGCATTCTGTGGAGAAACTCCTCTTGATGCAAGAACCATGCTCACAGCTAAACCCTCTGGTATGTTGTGCACGGCAATAGCTAGAGTTACCAAGATGCCCTGAGAAAGACCTTTGGAGCCAGCAAAGGATACTCCAACACCAGCACCCTCCCCAAATGAGTGAAGAGTCATAATCCCAACAACAAGGATTACTTTTGCTGCATCTGCTCCCTTAATGTCCAGCATACTCACTTCACCATATTGTTCAAGAAACTGAATAACGAACACAAACATAGAACATGAGGAATTGCAAGATGGGAATGAAGATATTTGTCAAGCTATGCAAGAGTAACAAGAGTTCATACACAAAAGATAAATTGTTTAATAGAATTATGTTTACTTCAAACGCAGAAGAGACGATGAATCCTAAACTCAGCCTGCAGGTCAAGCTTATATAACATGCACTAGCTAGTAATATGGCAAGGCTTTTGTATGTCCTTCAGTCAACAGAATTCAGAAAGAAGAATATAACACACTATATCTGATATCCACTCTACAGAACGACTTGGAACTGAAAAGCAGTAGCTTTTCTACTTAACTCCACAATACCAATTACCAACAGCTCCAATTTCCAAAGATGGATGTCAGCATTTAGTTGTAAAAGTTTAATTTGCGAATTCCAGCCCACTCAATAGATAGAATATATGAAGGGAATATTAGCTTCAATTATATATTCTGTTAAATGTTAACAATTGCAGCTAGAATACAGTGATTCTCTTCTTTTTAAGTTTTTTTATAAAGGTACTGTTTGGGCCAGCTCACGTGCACCTCAACTAATGCACAAACAGCCTGCTATGCCCCACAAGTAGGGGTGACAAACTGGCAGGTCGGGTCGGATATGGGCGGGTCAAAACGGGTAATTTAAAAACGGATAAATTATCCGACCCGACCCGTATTTGAGACATATAAAAACGGGTTTATCCGGCGGATAATATGGATATCCATATTATCCATGGCTTCTTAAATATGATCACTTATGAGAGAATTCCTAGTCTTCCAAACTTGAGAAACTCCAATTTAAGGCTTTACAAATGTAAAAGTTAAACACATTAGTTATCCATTGGTTATCTATTTGGTTAACCATTTTCTAAGTGGATAATATGGTTCTTTATCCATATTCGACCCGTTTTTAAATGGTTCATTATCCAACCCATTTTTTGATGGATAATATGGGTGGATAACTGTTTTCTTTTAACCATTTTGCCACCTCTACCTACAAGCAAAGGTATATGTCCAGCAAAGCTGGAACAGATGGCTCACACTGAGTATTGTGTTGGACTGGAGTTACTCGTATACCTCAACCACTCAGCAAACCCCCAAGGGATGCATAGTGACTCTCTTCATTAATAAACTAAAACTCAAGACAAAACTTAAACCCTAGTCCTTAAAAGCAAAGAAATATGTAGAAAGCTGGTATATATGCTTTTGAAGGCCAGTGATTGAGAATAAAAACTTAAAGAAAAGAAAAGAAAATTATTGCACATTTACAATGTTTTTTTAACAAAGTTGCATATTTACACCTTTTTTTATATCTACCAATATAGGGATGATCCGAAACATTTAAAAATACAGGGTTGCCATTCTTAAAATTTCAGTGAAAGTTATTTGTGGGGGCATCAATATTGCCAAGAAAACATTATAAATGCACTGAATGCTCCCACATGATAGAACTTTCATGACACAACAAAACCTACATGTAATCATGGAGACACAACAGTGGCCTGGAGATGGAACAGTATGAGTCAGGAAAGTCCTCACAGTGGGCAGAGAGCAATGGAAAAAAAAATATTCTTGCATGTGTTTGTTAGAATGAAAAAGGAGTAAAATGAAAATAAAGGTGGACATCATCGATTTCCTTCAAAGACAGTAAATGTTTCAAGACACTGACTTGCAAGACAGTTTGGAAACAGGACATCAAGAAGAAGTTTGAAAGTAGGATCCCACAACTTCCTATTGATCAAGAGAAAAACATAGGGAAATATCTCTTGTTTCGATCATAAGTACTTGGAGGTTGTCAACTTTAGAGTACTTATGATCGAAATGAGAGACATTTAGGAAATAGCGGGAAAGCAAATATATGTTACAGCCCCATAAAATTTGAAAAATAACAGACCAAAGATACTGAAGGAGCAGCACTGCATACCGTATATTAAGCTTTACATTACCCATGGAACATTTTCCTTTTTTATCTAGCTTAGTAGTGACAACAAATACAAGATATTAGTGATGATAATAAAACTATTAAATGTAATCAATAAAGCCATTTAATTTTATTCAATATCAGATAAAATACAAAGCTAATGAAAGGAAGAAAAATGGATAACAAGAAATTTGGGAAACTAGGGCTTTCACCTTCTTACAAAGCAGGATGAAGACTCCACCAGCCAAAATACCAAACACAACCCATCCACCACTTCCATGATCCTGTCCTTCCTGTATAAGGTCAAAGCTCGCTGCCAACATCACTCCAGCAGCCATTCCATTGCATATTCCTGACCATTGAGGATCCAACTCCACGAAGAAAAATGGTATTGCACCCAAACCGCTAGCTGCAGCCATTGCCAAGGTGAACAATGCAACTGTTGAAACAGAAACTCTGGTGTTATCACCTGTCCTTTCACCTTTTCCATCTACACTGACAGAATCTACATCAAATTCTTTACCAGAACCATCAATTATATTGGTTCTGGCATTCCTTAAAGGAGCGGTTACTACCCTTTGTACACTCACTTCTTCAAATGCAGCTGTGACATAAAAAATCAAAGCTGATACAAACAGAAACAATAAAAAAAGTTGCCCAAATCTCGACCCAATACTCATCATGATTACATCACCAAATCATTATAGCACTGAAATTCCTCAAAACTAGAAGTCCAGAATAATCCATCAAGAGGGTCATTGGGAAGTCATCATCATAGAGCTGCAGTCTTCGCCAGACTAACTTCCTTTGAAACAACTAACTTTGTGGTAAGCTTCTTCTAACTATCAAAAGCCACGGCATACTGAATTCCCGGGCAATCTAAAAAATACCATTCCTAGTAGTGTTGTCAAGGGTGTAACTGGTCCCTTCTGCACTAGAATCATTCAAAACAAAGTTAGATCTCAATCAATTCAACAGTACTGCATACAAACTCAAAGAGACAAATAGAGCAATCATAAGAAGACCGACAGCAAACAGAACAAAGTAGCAACTTGTTGCACCTAGTTTCCACATCGACACATCTTCTTTATTCGACCTATAACTTTGTCATGATGATTTAACCCACCGAATAATTTACACATGATACACTTGTTTAGAGAGTGTGTAAGTTAATATAAAAATGAAGAATGGTTTGAGATGAAGGAAGACGAAGTATAAGAGCGAGACAATAGGAACAAGAAAGAAGAGTCTAACAAATTAACAGGAAATCATAACTCCCGATTGTACTAAAGTCGGAGAAACAGTCTCTCCTCAGTAGTCAAGAGTTTTACTACAAGCGAGACTTGGCCTGTGATGATATGATATCCCAAACAGCACTTACAGCACTCTTAGTCCTTGAATATGAACAAAAGACATTAAACTTAGCCCTCTCTTGGAGCTAACAAAATTTGAGCTTTCTTAGCAACATATCTCATTGTCAAGCTCTGTTCTTTTTCTACCCGTCTATCATCAGAGTTAGTACTATTAATTACCAAATATTTCCATCAAAAATAAGTTGACTATCTGTTATACTAATACATTGCACGTTTCAAAAACCCATGTTCAAATTTTTAGCCAAAAGTAACAAAAGGCATCAATAAGACTTCATAAACAAACCACCCTACCTACCTACCTACCTACCCCGCGCCGCCAAACAACCACCTGAACAATCCCAACAAGCCAAAACCCACAGAAGAAATAGAGAAAAACATAGATTTTACCTCCAAATCAAAAATCCAATCATGGTATTCATTAGCAACCAAAAAAGAACAATCTTTACAGAAAACCATTAATCATGAAAAAACTCATGGGAATACAGCAAAGAATGCAAAGATTTTTACCTATTTGAAGGATCGGGACCAACAGATAGTTGAATTGCAATCAAAAAGTGTACAGAATTTAGGGTTTGTGACAAGAATTATTGAACTGACTTCAAAGATAGGAAAACGGTGAACAAAAGGGACAAAAAAGAAAAGGATCGATCTTTTCTCTATTGAGGTAGGTAAGTAATCTTGTGTGTAATTGTATATTTTTGCCCAATAGATAATGGATCTGAATTCTGAATCAGTTGACTACCAATTTACCATTATGGAATATCCGCATTCTGTTTTTCTTTGGGTATTTGACAAAATACAACGTTCCGTCCATGGTTTTCTTTTCCTTTTTTTTTAAAATCTTTTTCTCCCTTTTTTTTTTATCTTTTTCTTGTTGAAATAAATAAATCATTATACCCTGTAAAAACTCGATGACAACTGTTGAAAAAGGTTTAGGGATAAGTTTCTGCACTTAATAAAAATTTATCATCGAAATGAAACGCTTGGAGAGAAAATACTAAATTTACGTCAACATTAATATTCACGGTGTTAGTACATTTTAATATTAAAGTGCATTATTTTTTGTGAGATAGTGATTATTATTTTGGTATAACTCATGAAACCACTAATACCATGATGTATAACTAATTACCTACTAAAGATTAAATTTTGTAACCACCAACCATGTTCTACAATTTTATTATCTCGCTACTTTATTATTTATTTCATGGAAGAGATTCTACACCTATAAATAGTGGTGTTTCTTCCTTATGTTTGGTATGAGAAAAATGTTGTAGGGTGCATGTAAAAAGTGTGGTTGATATTAGTGAAAAAGAGAATTAAGAGAAAGAGAAAATCTAAGTGGGCGTTTGGACATAAGAATTGTAAAATTCCAAAAAAAAATGAAAAAAAATTCGAGTGAAAATAGTATTTGAAAGTTAGAGTTGTGTTTGGACATGAATATAATTTTGGGTTTTTAAAGTTTTGTGAGTGATCTAAGTGAAAATTTTGAAAAATAACTTTTTAGAGTTTTTAAAATTTTTGAAAAATTTTAAAATTCATCTTCAAGTGAAAATTGAAAATTTTATGGTCAAACACTAATTTCAAAAAAGTAAAAAAAATTCGAGAAAAAGTAAAAAAAGAAATCAAAAAAATGAATTTTTTTTATGTCCAAACGGGCTCTATGTCTCCAACTTATTCTCTACAAAAGAGAATATCATTTTTATTGAAGGAAAGTGTTCATTTTCGTGGAGCTTTGGAATCAACAACTTGTCCAGAGTTTGTTCGAGTCATACGACGTTGTTGGGTTGTTGTATCATGGAGAGGACAAGTCAAGAGTATTACTGCTGGACCGGTGAAGATACTACCGCAGCAGGATTGAATCTCCTTAAACAGAGCGAGATAACTATGCCTCGGCCTGAAGAATATTTATTCATTTCTCTCATCTTATTTTTTAACTGTAATTAATTGTATTTTCACCACTAATTTTAAAGAGATTCCATTTTTTTATGCAGTTGGAAAAAATAGCGGATATTAAGGTAGAAGTTCACTCTCTTTAAGAGATAGAAAGGTAAAGTATTTTTTTCTACTTGCTTAACTCAAGCGTAGGAATCACATTAGTAAACAGCTTGACTTAAAAATTCTCTCTCTAGCTACCTCAAGACTTTCACAATGAAATTTCTTAATCAAAATCATCAAAAATCCCTCCCAAACCACCAGACATTGATACAACACAACCTACCACAACGCCTGAACCTCCTAACATAAGTTTCAAACAAAATTTTTGGATGGAATACATGAAGATCAAATACATATGATAATTGATCCCACTATAGATAAGTTCCAAGAGTTCCATAATGAAACTAATACCACCCATGCAAGCAATCCTACGAATGATCAAGGACAAGGGATCCATCTATCCCCGAAAGACCTTAGACGAATCTACCACCCATGGAGATTCTCTACCATAATCAAGCTTCAAGGAAAAAAAGCTCAACACCACATTCTTAAAAGAAAAATTCAAGAAATGTGGAAAACTAAAGAAAATTTTCCTCTGATTGATTTGGGATCGGATTTCTACATCACCAAGTTTAATAATGAAGATAGTATGCTTAAAGCTCTCCAAAATGGCCCTTGGTTTATCTTTGGTCATTTTCTTTCAGTCCAGAAATGGGTTCCAAATTTTATTGCTTCAGAAGCTAAAATTGCAAACACGGCTATTTGAATCCGTCTTCCTCAATTACCTACTGAATTCTATGATGGTCTCATCTTAACAAAAGTTGGTAACAAAATCGGTAGGTTACTTAAAATTGATGTTTGCACATCATCAATACTAAGAGGAAGGTATGCTAGGCTTTGTATTGAAATCCCCCTTGATGTACCTGTTCCCTCCTACGTCTTCATAAGACAACACAAACAAGAAATTCATTATGAAGGTGCAAATTTTTTATGCAAAAAATGTGGCAGACTAGGCCACTCAATGGTAAATTATCTCTACACTTTTCCTAAATGCTCTACTACAACTACCCAAGAAACTCCAGCCAACAGCCAATCAAGGAAATTAGGTGATCCTCAAGACAAAATGAAAGGTTCGACTGCCCAGACAAATGAAAGTAATTGGCAAACGGTTATGTTTCCCAAGAAGAAAAAATTCAATCAAAGCCTAAAGGTGATGCCTCACACTTCTTGTAAGTTGCAACACACAATCACATTCCCTCCAGGTATGTCTCAATCTCCCTTATTAAATGAAACTACTACAGGAAAATCTATTGATAATGGCAATGCCATTACTCCTACACAACCTAAAACCAGTGGGAAATATCAAACCACAAAAAAATGCATTGCAACGGGCAACATGCTTGAACTATTGGTTCCTCCGCCAAAGTTAATCAACTTTAATTATAATAACATTGGTAATAACTCTATTAGCACTAATACTACTTGCATGGCTACTGACGTGGAAGGAGTCCATGAAATGGACGTCCAAATGGCACCCAATGCAAAGGACCAATTAAATTACATGCAAAATAATCATTCCCTACCCAAGGGTAATGAAGACCTCACTTACCCCATCAAGAGCCTAAACAACCCCCTCACACAGCTTCCCCTAAACAAGCCCCTAATTACCTCTAAAAATAATAATTCAACTTGCATGGAAAATAACCCTCATCTTCACCCTAGCTTACACGTGCCCATGCAAAATTTAGAATTTGCACAAATGGCTGAACCTATCAACCACAATCTCCACTTTAAATCTGAACAAAATCTTACAAATACCACTCCATCAAGCAATATCCAAGATATGCATTTAGACTCAACTATAATTACTAGCTCTACTTCATTGGAGAATTCAAAAACAGTAGAAGACAATACTCCTTTTCTTCATAATATAAACGACCAACCTCCCTATAAAGATGCCAAGAATTCCAATCTCCCAAAGAAGAAGGTTCCGATTAGATCAAATAGTGAGACATCAAAGAGCCACAACCATGTCGAACCCTCCAATTCCTCCAAACCATCAAACAACCAACCAAATCTTCTACATCCAACAACCACTACCCCATGACCATCAACCACTCTCATGGGTGGAACAAGCTCTAATGGGTCATGCTATAACCTTCAACATGATACTTGATGGCCACAAGACAGTGATAGTCCTTCAAAACTCTCACTTTCTAGCCCAACTAGTATCGGAGGAAATGCACATGGCAATGAACAACTACCTCAATCACGTATGGATAAACAACATACTTCATCCACTTGCACCATCGATGAACTTGGATCAAGTCCAAGCCATGAGGCACCAATGGAACCTACCTCCTCATTTCAATCCCATCCAAAACCACTCCTCCTAACTGGACCTACCCTTCTTTCCACCAGGAGAAATCTCAAACATGAATCCCATCTTCATTCCATGGTCCATATCATCGAACAACCCACAAGCCTAGGGCAGCCACAACATGCAAACTCCCGCCATGCAATCCCAGTACAACTGGAAAATCCACAAGTTGCACCACTCCAAATACCTCAAGTTGTCCCACCCCCAATAGCAAACCTAGATCCACTAGTCCAAGCCCCTCCCAATGCTCCAGAACCAGAAAATGTTCTAATGGAAGAGGAAGAGGAGATAAACCTACTAGGGTCAGGTTCATTCCTAGAATTTTCAAGCCTCAACGAGGTAAAAGTCTATCTCTTCAGGGACCTCCTAGAGAAGAGATATGTGCTCAGTTGCCCCCTAGCTCTATAAAAATGCTTAATGGATGTGAGACCACCCCAGAATTCTACAGTAGGGAGTCATGCAATGATCCTAGTCCCCAGCCTAAGGAGGAACCCAATATTTCAAACTCAAACGGACAATGGTCCAACCAACAATCAAGCCATGATATTTAGGCCCACAAACATTATTATATGGAACATTCGTGGGGGTAACAATAAAATTTTTAGGGTTAACGTTAGAGAGATGATAGACACTCATAGGCCATGCATGGTTACCTTATTAGAAACTAGAGTGGAAAGTCACTTTTCTCTCCTAAGTGACTATGCCTTCTCTGAAATGATCGAAGTTCCAAGTGATAGCCAATCTGTAGGTATGGTTATTCTATGGATGCTAGTCTTGTTAAGGTGCACAACTTTGTTAGGAGGAATCAAGAGATCCATGCACTGATTGAGGTAACTCCCTCCCACTCCACTTGGTTATTCTCTTCTATTTACGCTAGTACAAAAATAGACCAAAGGAATATCCTTTGGAATAATATAGAAAATATTAGTGCTAATTACAAAGGCCCTTGGTTGGTAGGGGGGATTTTAATGACGTGTTTAGTTCTAATGACAAACTAGGAGGTAATCCTATTAATCGTAGACGTAGCAACACTATTTGGAACAGTATTAATAAGTGTCGTCTATTGGCCTAACCTAAGAAAAAAATCTAAAGGACTTATTTTAACCTAAGGAAAAAATCTAAAGGACTTATTTTAGAAAGGTTAGATAGAATTTTTGTTAATGAGGAATGGCTATCCTTATACCCCAAAGCTATGGTAGTTCACCTCCCTAAAACAACTCGGATCACAACCCCTTACTACTGACTCTTTGCCCTAAAAATGTTAACCACTTTAATAAACCCTTTCGTCCAGAAACTATGTGTAGGCATCCGGATTTCATTAATCTAGTTAAGCATTGTTGGATTAATGATAACCTTGTCAATGCTCAAGACACTTTTAGAAATGAAGTCATTAATTGAAAAAATGAAACTTTTGGTGACATTTTCAAAAAGAAAAAAAGGATCCTAGCTAGACTAAGTGGTATCTAATACTCTCATAATTATCATAAGTGCCACTTCTTACAAGACCTGGAATCCAATTTACAATATGAGTATAACTCCATTTTATCAATATAACATGATTTCTGGAAACTTAGATCTATAATAAGCTGGATTAACGAAGGTGAGGCTAATACCAAGTTCTTTCATATAACGGCCTCAAATCAAAAGCGTCGTAATGCAATTATGTATTTTACTGACGATAATGGTCAAAGGATTTTGGATTCCAATTTAATTCTAGACCATGCCCTAAACGTCTTTAAAAGTGCTTTTAGGACCTCAAAAATATCCTCCCCTAATAACATTACCCCTGATGAGACCTCCTTCACTAAAACAATTGATTTAAGCAGCCTCAACAACCCTCTTAATAATTCTGAAATTACTAATGCCCTATTCTCCTTCAAACCTTTTAAGTAGGGGTGGGCATCGGTCGGTTCGGTTCGGTTTTGAACATTATCGGTTTTGCCTATCGGTTATCGGTTTACAAATATCATAACCCGATAACCAAACCGATAAGATATTGGTTAGCGGTTATCGGTTAATCGGTTATATATCGTTATCGGTTCGGATATCGGTTTACCCGATAACATAAAACAACTAAAAAAAATTGCAATATATAAAACAAAGAAATCAAACTGCCAGAACGTGTAAACTGCCAACTTTTGTTGTTTCTTAACAAAAGCACGCTCCCACTTCTGTGTAGTATCTACTGATGTCTGGCGAAGAACTGGTGGTGAGTCTTGCGTCTTGACTCTTGGGGGCTGCGACGGAAACAAAGAATGAGAACTGAGAGACAAACGACTGAAGACTGAAGACTGAAGAGGGAATTAGGAAAATAAATAACCCTAGTATATACTTAAGGGTAAATTATATCATTCTTATTGGGTTATCGGTTTTTACCCAATAACAAAAATGCAAACCGAGCCCGAACCGATAACCCAATAAAAAAAATTTTAACCCGTTACCGAACCGTTAACCCAATAACCCAATACCGATAACCCAATAAAGAATTAATGGTTCGGGTTATCGGTTTTACCCGATATATGCCCACCCCTACTTTTAAGGCCACGGGTCCGGATGGCATTCATCCATTTTTCTATCAAAAATATTGGCATACTATTGGCCTCTCCATTACTAACTATTGTCACAAAGTTTTTGAATCTCAATCACTTCCTAATGGATTCAATGATACTTTTATTTGTCTAAAAATTTCCCAACGCAAATAACCTCAAAAATTTCCGACCAATCGGCTTTTGCAACACCTCATATAAAATCATCATTAAAATTATTGCTAATAGGATAAAACCTTATCTCCCTTATTTAATAAGCCCAATGCAAGCTAGCTTCATTAAAAATAGGAGAGCGTATGACAATGCTATAATAATCCAAGAGATTATGAACAATTTAGCAAAAATAAGAAGTCTAATTTTGACATGATCATTAAATTACACTTAGAAAAAGCCTTTGATCAGTTGGAATGGTCTTTTGTTTATAAAACTCTTAGTTTTTTAAAATTTCCCCCTAAACTATCCCGTCTAATAATGCATTGCATTTGTACAAGATCCATGAGTATCATAGTAAATGGTGTGAGAACTAGTTTCTTTCAACCAAGTCGAGGAATTCGTCAAGGTGACCCGCTTTCCTCCTATATTTTCATTCATTGCCTTGAGTTATTATCTCGACTGATAAATTATTAAGTAGATACATTGCAATGGGACCCCATCTATTTTAAACATAAAAATCCTAACTTCTCTCATATCTTCTTTGCGGATGATATTACCCTAGTGGGCAAGGCTAACAAAAAAACGAGTTTTTGTATCAAATCCTGTCTTGATTTCTTTTGCACATAATCTGGATTTGCCATTAACAAAACAAAGTCCAAAATTGTGTTGCCTAACCACTTCCCCCTTGAATTAATTTTTTTTAACGGACCTCTTTTGTATTAAATCAACGAAGGAATTTGGCAATTACCTAGGCTTTCCAATTCTTAGCCACTCTCCTAGAGCTAAAGACTTCCAGTTTTTAATTGACAAAATGCAATCCAAATTGTCACACTGGAAGTATTCCTTCTTGAACATGGCAGGAAGAACCACTCTGGCCTCAAGCACGTTGAGTCCTATCCCTACTCACTCCATGCAATACACTCTTCTACCTCCTAAAATCCTAAAAAAGATTGACAAGGTCCAAAGGGACTTTATCTGGGGTTCCTCTAATTCCAACAAAAACTACACCTAATCAATTGGAAAGTTGTTACTAGGGATAAAACTGAGGGAAGATTAGGGATTCATCAAGCAAAGTCAAAAAATCTAGCCCTTCTTTCTAATCTTGTTTGGAGACTCCTTAATAATACTTCATCTCCCTGGAGTCAAATTTTGCTATCCAAATATGGCACTAGGAATACCATACATAACTCCTCATTCATCTGGAAATCTATTTTGCAAGGTTGGAAAGTTTGCAATAAGGGGATTCTATGGCACCCTTATACCAACTCCAATATTAACATTTGGAACAACATCTGGATTTACAATTATAAACCACTTAGAAGCCTAATTGAAGGTCCCCTCAACGTAAATGATCAGGACCTTTATTTAAAAAACCTCATTCAGAGGAATGAATGGAATAGCAAGGTCATCTCTTTTGAACTACCTGACAATATCCTCAACAACATCCTCTCCACTCCTACTCTTGGCAAAGGTTCAACAACTGATAAAATAAGTTGGCATCCTAATTCTTCAGGTAACTTTTCGGCTAAGTCTTGCTATAAACTAATCCATGAATATGACCCTACCACAAGACCCTTTAAATGGATTTGGGAGCTCCATTGCCCGGTTAAAATTAAATTCTTTTTATGGCAATGCATGCATAATTGTATTCCTTGTCGGGCCTACTTAGCTAAAATAGGTATCAATATTGATCCCAACTGTACAATCTGTAGAGCAGGAGTTGAAGACATACATCACATCTTTACTAGCTGTTCTATCTCAATGCACTTTTGAGATAAAATGGGCTTACCACCTCTGGATATTGAGAATAATAAAAACTGGCTAGCAAACTTAAGAGATTTCTTCATTAAGAATTGCAATTATTCCGGAAAGTGGACTACTATATTTCCCTATTTTATATGGGAACTATGGAAAAACAGGAACAATAATAACATCAACAACTTAAATAACAACCTGGACATAAGAAAGGTCATACGTGCATCTTGGGAATTTACTTTCTTCACTGAAAGAAATCCTTTTGTGGAAAGAACAATCAAGGTAGAAATTAATTAGATAAAGCCTGACAAAGGCTTTATTAAATTAAACTGTGATGGTGCTTCTGATAACAAGATTAGCAGGGCAGGACTTGGAAGAGTCTTTCGAAACAACAAAAGTGACTGGATTGTAGGCTTCCATAAAACATGCAAAGCAATTTCTCCCATCCATGCAGAGCTACAAGCAATACTAGAAGGGTTAAAAATAGCAAGAGACATGAACTTCACAAGGATAGAAATTGAAACTGATTCCACTGAGGTTATTAAGCTCATTACGAAAATAACTCTAACTATTCTAATGTTGTTTGTGAATGCAGATGGCTAATGCACCAGCTGAAGATCCAAACGCTGAAGCATAATTTTAGAGAAGGAAATATGGTGGTCCATACACTAGCCAAGCAAGCCACCAAAAATGTTTCAACGTCTAAATGTTATTACCATGCACGCCCACCTTTTTTTGTTGAGCAAGAAATTACAAAGGACAAACATGGAGTTTGTAATGGCATTAGAACTTTATCTAGCAATGTCTGTAACTATTTGACATTTATAGGTAACGTTGGTGCCCTCAAACTTTCTGCCATGACTATATAATTTTGCTTAGTTATATATATATATATATAATATCCGTGTGTTATTTCAAAAAAACTCAAGCGTAGGAAAGGTATAAACTTTTTACCTTATATTTTTCATGAATATATGATATATTTTTCCATGAAAAATAAATTATATAATGCTAAAAATAGTGGAGGTAAAACGAAATAAATTCTTTCATGAATAATTTGAGTATTCATGCATGAGCGAAAGTTGATTAAATCAAGAAGTGTGATAAGTGCATCTATCATAAGTCTTGGAATAATTCATGTGTTATTATTTGCCCCTAATTGATGATCTATTAATATTTGGTTAACATGAATGTTATTGGAGAAACTAAAAGCATGCTTAGTAGCCATTTTGATATGAAAGATTTGAGAAAGGCAAATTTCATTCTTGGAATAAAAATTACTAGAACATGTAATGGAATTTTTCTTGACCAGTCACATTATGTTGAGAGTTTGCAAAAAATATAATTTTATTGATTGCAAGCATGTTGTAACCCTTTTTGATTTAAGTGTTCGCTTATTTCCGGTACAAAGTGACAATGATGTGATAAATCAAAAAGAATATGCTACCTTAATTGGAAGCTTGAGATATTTGATTGATTGTACTCGGCCTAATATTGCATACGCAGTAGAAGTACTTAGCAGGTTTACAAGCAAGCCAGATAATGAACATTGGCATGCCATAACAAGAGTTATGAGGTTATATTTTTACTTTGAGATGTGGTGCTATTTGTTGGAAATTAAAAAAAATAAACAATAATTGCTAACTTTACCACAGAGGCTGAATTAATTGCTTTAACTTCAGCTAGTGAGGAAGTGAATTGGTTGAGAGATTTATTATTTCAAATTCCTTATTTTGAAAAACCAATTCTTCCTATTTTAATTCATTATGTTAGCACAACTGCTATTGGTAGAGTACAAAACCGTTATTACAATAGTACATCCAGACCTATAAGGAGAAAACACAATATTGTGTGATATTTGAAATGTGTAATATTGATTATGTGATAATTTTGCAGATCCACTAACTAAAGCCTTGGCAAGAGAAATGGTCGGAAGTACATCGATGGGGATGGGATTGAAGCCCATAAATTTATAAGTCATATATGAGGAAACACAACCTGCGGACTAAGGATCCTATAACCAAGTTTAACAGGAAGAACGAATCATATGATGGCTTGGTTTGAAATGCACACTTATATTTGTTATTGTTCCATTCCTATGATGTGAGTGCATTTATCCTGCAACGATTTTCGAGGATGATTTTTTATTAACTCTTAATGAAAATATGTAGCTCGTATGAGTGGGGTGTTAGATTTACAGGAGCACCCTTAATAAATTTCACCTATGTGAGTGTGGAAGTAGGGTGCTTCCTATGAGAATTGGGCTTATTCTAAAAAATACTCATGAAAATCGGGATAGCACAAAGCCGTAGTGTGCTGGCTAATAAAGTTCATGTCAACACCTTGATTATTATGTGTAAGCGGTAATACTTTATTTTCCTAAAGCAGCCATAGTTCAAGTCTGACACCACTACTGACTCTGGAGTAGAGAATGTTGTTTTACTAAGTGGAGGTTCAATGCAGAGCACACCTTCATTATGCATAATAGTCTCCCTTCAACTGGTAAACTCTCTTATTTTAATATTAAAATGAGTGAGAAATGCTCATGTTAGTGCAGTTTAATATTAAAATGCATTATTTCTTGTGAGATAGTGGTTATAAATTGGCAAGAAAGTGGGAATTATTTTGGTGTAACTCATGAAACCACTAATGCCATAATCTACCACTAATTACCTACTAAAGATTAAATTTTGTAACCACCAACCATGTTCTACAATTTTATTATCCTGCTGCTTTATTATTTATTTCATGGAAGAGAATCTACACCTATAAATAGTAGTGTTTCTGTCAGAGATTAGGAAATTTTCTATCTTATTTCCTGCCAAAACAGTAATCTGTACAATGTATATTTATACAAGCCCTTTGGGCAAAAATATAAAATTCTTATTCTATAACTACCTACACATGTATCCTACTTGATTGGCTCTTGCCTAACAAACTTGTGGATAATGAAAAAATAAAGAAAACAAATACACTACTTTATTTACACGTATTTGATATAGAATTTACTAGAAGGTTTCTAGATGGAGTGTTATTGTCATATTGATTGGGCCCAGAATTATTTGTGTTGGGCTTTATTCTTGTCTTTAAATCAGATGGTCCATTTGTTATGAGAAATTGGGCCGCTGGACCGGGTCGACCAAAAACCTGCTTAAGACCTATGTGGTCTGAATTAAGCTCATTGAGCTCTTTCCCTTCTTCTCGTCTGATCTCAAACAAGAGTAGGGTTCATGGTTCCAACACCCCCCCTCAAGTTGGAAGGGTGGGAACACACGCCTAACTTGTGAAGAAGGGAGTGATGAAGAGATCCTGGGAGTGCCTTTGTGAAAACGTTGGCCAGTGAGAGGTCGAGGGAACGAACGTGAGAGAGATTAAGCCGGCCAAGAACTGTTGGCGCACAAAATGACAATCCAGTTCGACATGTTTGGTGTGTTCGTGAAAGACTGGAACTTTGGCGATATGAATAGCTGCTTGGCGAACAAGCCAAGTGATTTGGGAGACTACTCGACTCATGGAGCGATATTCTGCTTCAGCCGATGAGACAGAGATGAGGGGTTGCTTTTTGGATTTCCATGAAACTGACGAGCCACCAAGACTGATAAAATACCCACTGACTGAACGACGAGTGTCTGGACAAGATCCCCAATCTGAGTAGCAAAAGGCGAGGAGCTTGAAAGAAGAATTGGAGTTAAAATACAAGCCAAGACCCGGATTGCCCAAGAGATAGCGGAGTCAGTGCATAGCAGCATCAAAATGAGATTGACGAGGGGTTTGCATGAACTGGCTGAGTCGTTGAACGGAATAAGAGATATTCGGCCGCATATGTGTCAAAAATTTTAGCTTTCCAATCAGACGTTGTTACACTTCCTTTTTACACCCCGAGAGGTATACAAGGGAGTTTTTTCAATTTAAGTGACATTATTCGAAATGGGATTAATTATTCAATTCAGAGTCGTCACTTGGGATAGTTTATTTGGTGTCCCAAGTCACCGGTTTATTTTAAATCCCAAATCGAGGAAACTTCGACTTTCCTTTTGAAGTCTGCGAACCAGAAATTCTAAGTAAGGAATTCTGTTAACCCGAGGGAAGGTGTTAGGCACCACCGGATTCCTTGGTTCTAGCACGGTCGCTTAAACTATTATAATCGGCTTATTATCTGATTTTAAAGCATGTTTTAGCCTATGGTGTATTTTAACTTATTAAACCGCTTTTAATTATTTTTAAGGAAGATTTCAATACCATCTAAAACACGTCTTTAGACCATGCCACATGAAATGCACCCACAGTCCGAGACACATTTTATTTAACGTTGTTGAAATTTGGATTTGGGTCACATGAAATGCACACCCGAGTTTAGGAAAGTAATTTTTACAATAGTGCTCCTAAAGCAACTACGCAATTTCGAGTTTGCGAGGGCCATGGAAAATTCAATTAAATGGAACACCTCGATTTCTAAAGATTAAAAGGAGGGCCATGCATTTTGAGATTTTGTTTGGTACGACACACCTCAATTTTAATTTTTAAAGGAAATTCAAGCTAAGCTTTTGAGGGCCATAGACTATGTCTTACCTAATATGGCACGCCTCCAATTTACTTTTAAAAAACCCAACTAATTAACTAAGGACGGTTTTGAAGGGATTGAAATTACTTCAAACTTAAAAGCTCAAACTTGATTTAGTAAATAGAAGAACTAACATTTTTATGAGGTCCAATCTTTATTCCGAGGCTTGGGCCTGACGTGAGGCCCAATAGTCTAATAACGTTACAAGGCTGCCAAATGATAGGTTTCACAATAGTTTAGCTCATGCCCAAGGAGGGAAGCCCAATCCTAAGGATAAAGGCAGTGTTGCCAAACTCGGGACACAAGATCGAATCCCTTTATAGCATTAAACAACGTGCATTTGGATTCAAAATCACTAGCTGCCCCATGTCAGATTTTAATCAAATAAACAACAAAGGGTGCATCACTAAACCATAGCATCATTTTGAAATAAAAAAAATTGCTTAAGTCCAGTTATTCCAATAACAATAATTGCACGGTGTGCCATTTCATTTTAAAGCTCAAACTAAATTACAACCAGCTTTAGGCCCCATTCTTCAGAACCAGTAATTATACATAATCGATTGAATACAAATCAACCAACAAACTACATGAGACACGAAATTGAACTAATATTCTATTTCATTTCTGAATTCTGATTGTTTAAGCATGCATCAATTAGCTGAACATTCTGAAAGTTTAAAACACCATTTCCAACTTGAACATGCTCAAAAACATACTAAGAGTAAATCAGTGCACCCTTTACTCTTAGGCCCTTTTTCTTTCTTTATTCACAATGACTGTATATCAACCACAACTTAAGATCCATTCCACCATCTATTTCACAAACAAAGCACTATTAACTAAAAAAACGTGTCACAACAGTCTTAATGAGTTAACAGGCAGAAAAGTTCAAATGCAGCACATTGTCATTACACTGTTTTATAAGGTTAAACTTACAAATTCACTATCCCTATTCAAATTACCAACAACTAGATATGAGATATTCAATAGAAGATTGAGTTCCTCCACTAATTACAAACCAAATCTAACTCTCAGAAGAGTATTTGTCAACAGCCAACTGAATGCAATGTATCATAGAACTCAGAACAAAGCAAGTAAACAAAATAAACTAAGCTATGAACAAAACAAATTGTGACTATACTCAAAGCTCCAGATTTCCATTTCAACTTCAAATCAGGCCTTACATTAGGTGAAATGCAGAAGTGTGTACTTGAATAACAACAAAATAGACCAGAAATTTAGTCTGAAACTATAAGGAAGCAGCAGTAGCAGTAAGCCAGACGAAACAGGAAATGATAGCAGAAATCAGCTCAAGATCAACAATGAAACAGTAATCTATAGCCCTCAAATCATCTTTTAACCCCAGAAGAAGGTAGAAAATTTTTGAAGATTTGGAATGTAGAGACTAAATGCAGGATTGGACCACTTTTCCATCGAAAATACAAGAGTTTTTCAAATTCTTTTCTTAGCTCAACCGTTTTCAATTTTTCAGAATTTTTTTCATCTCCAAAATCTGCTTTGTTAAAGAAGAAAGGGTGTCTTTATAGGCAAGCTTTAGGGCTGCAGAAATGTGTTAAGTTTTGCATTTAAAACCTTTTCTAATTTTTATTTTTGCTTAAGTATCCCTAAGTTAAAAAAAATCAGTTTTCACTTAAGTCCCAATGACAGCTTCAAGGAAGCTTTCCTCAGTCAGTTCCAAAAATATTCCCTAACCTAAATGCCTAAACTACCCCTTAGGATCCCTATTTTTACCTCCAAGAACCCATGGGTCATGGGTCGGATTGATCCAATTGTTCAAACCCAGCCTGGGCTTGCAAAATCCAATTGGGCTTTTTGATTTTCAGAACCCAAATCAACAATGAAATCTCAAAACTCACGAATACTCAATTACAAAGTCTTTAAGACTCAAAAAATTTGGGCCCAAACATAAACAAAAATCAAACACATCCAAACTTAGAACCAGAAACAAATACTAATTAAACAAACCTAAAACTAACATGCAAATACGGATGGTTTGAAGAGATAAAAAAATGGAAAACAAAAATTAGAAAATAAAAGAAAGAAACAGAAGAAGATGAGAAGAGAACTATAAAAATAAATATTAAATAATATAAGATAAAAACAAATACCTAAGAAGTGGTCATGGATAGTAGGAATTTGAAACGGGTCTCCAATTCTTCGGCCGATTTTGACATTAATCGTGTGTTCTTGTCAAGAACACACAAATAAAATCAAAATAGACCTTAAATTTTAATGAAATCTCGACTCAGGGGGTTTTGGGATTTTTAGGACTTAGGTCGGATTTATGATTCGAAAGGTTTTGGCAAGTTCCGAAGGAAAAGAGTTGGAGATTAGGGAAGAGGAGAGTGTGAGGTTTTTGAGGTGTTGATTTGGGGGCAGCGCCATCCGCTGGACATGGTGGAAAATGGGGCGGCGGATTAGGGTGAATCTCTGAATATGGAGAGCATAAGAGAGACGGAACTGGGGGGTTAGAGTTCGGACATCTTTATACTAAAGGACCCCCTAGTTCCCAGCCGTTCGATTAAGTGAAAATCAACGGCTCAGATTGGACACCATCAAAACGTGGTCGTTTGGTTTTAAGTGGGGGGAGACTGGGTATGGGCGGATCTGGGCTTGGGTTTACATGGGTTTGGGAAGAAAAAATGATTTGGGCTGGGGAATTTAATTAGTTTGGCCCAAAAATTTGATCCTTCTCAATTCTTTCCTTCTCTTTTTTCAATTCATTTTTCTTCAAAATTCTTTTTCTTTTTCCAAAATTAAAATTAAAACCTAAATTAAATCCTAAAACTAAATTAATCTATCAAAAATACTAACTAATTTTAAATAATAACTAACACGACCAATTAAAAACCAAATTTAAAGAAAACTACCCAAATTCGAGATTAAACAATAAAAATGCAAAAGTAGTTATTTTTAGTGATTTTCCAATTTTATGAAACACTAATTTATTAATTAATCTATAAATATAAAATTAAATCCTAAATGCAAATGCAACATATTTTTGTATTTTTTTATTATTTAAATAAAATTAAACATGCACACAAAATGCAAACAATCAAGAAAATTCTACAATAATTCCTAAAATAACAACTAATTAAAAGGAAAAATCTAATTTTGGAAATCTGTAGGAGTACTTCATGTGAGGCAAAAATCACGTGCTCACAGCTGCCCCTCTTTGCTCGGAGACACGAAGGATTTTCAGGCAAAGATAAAATGAGCAATTATGAGGGATTTTTGCCCGTTTGACACTCCTTGGGAAGCACTTTTGAAAAGAGTCTGACCGAACCTTGCTTCAAAGGTTGCCTACATATCCTTGGCTATAAAGGAATCAGGTCAGTGTAATTCTGGAAGTTTTGGTAGTTGGGGTTACTGGGAAGCTGCGATTTCACTATTGTTGTTGCTGCTACTGCTTGTCGAACTCTTTATTACACCAAAATGGAAAATAAAAATCTAAACCAGCTAATTCTTATCAACTACGAGTTACAAGATTCCTATCTATAAATCTCTTGGAGCTTGATCTTGAGTGTTAACTAGATCTTGCTGTAGACTCCGATTTGAATCTTGATGCTCATTAGCTACAACTGCTAGTTCATTCTTCTTCAGCTTTTCGGATAAAGGCGAGACATGCGAAGCTTGTGACTTCAATTACATTTTGAGTAGTCCACATCTTTTCTCTGCTTCTGCACCTTGAGTTCAACTTTTTTTTTTCTTGTTTCTTCTTTTCTTTTATTTGGGTTGAGACTTCTTCCTTTGATCATCTCAAATCTTGTGCCTCACGGTGAAAAACCTGTTTAGGCACCAAAACGAACAAACGAACAAAATTTTCTGCCCCAGTTTTCACTAGGAAAATTTCGTGAGTTATTATAACACAAATCTAAGCTATTTATTTATTGAAAGCAATAAAAATCGGGATTGTGTATCTGGGAATAGGGAGTGAAGCCCTAAATTGGGAGGATTGCCAGGTTATGCTGGAAAGCTGACCGGGTTATGCCAGAAAAGAAAAAGGGTCCTCGGGTTATGCCAGAAAAGAAAAAGGGTTATGCCAAGGAGAAGAGAAAAAAGGTCCCTGGGTTATGCCAGGGAGGGCCACGGGTTATGTCAGGAGAAAAGAAAAAGGTCCGCGGGTTATGCCAAGGAGGTCCACGGGTTATGCCGGGATAAAAGAAAAAAGGTCTTTGGGTTATGTCAGGGAGGTCCACGGGTTATGCCGGGATAAAAGAAAAAAGGTCCTTGGGTTATGCCAGGGAGGTCCACGAGTTATGCCAGGATAAAAAAAAGGTCTTTGGGTTATGGAAAGGAGAAAAGGAAAAAGATCCTCGAGTTATGCCGGGGAGGTCCACGGGTTATGCCGGGGAAAAGAAGAAAAAAAGGTCCTTGGGTTATGCCAGGGAGGTCCGCGGGTTATGCCAGGATAAAAAGAAAAAAGGTCCTTGGGTTATGCCAGGGAGGTCTACGGATTATGCTGGGGAGGTCCACGGATTATGCTGGGGAGGTCCACGGGTTATGCCGGGGATCAACTAGGAATGGGGACCTATGTTGGAAAGGATGCAGCTAGAGATTGGAGGCTCCATGCTACCATGATTTTAAATTTTTCTTCTTCTTCTTCTTCTTCTTCTTCTTCTTCTTCTTCTTCTTCTTCTTCTTCTTCTTCTTCTTCTTCTTCTTCTTCTTCCTCCTCCTCTTCTTCTTCTTTTTTTATTTCATAAAAACAAATAAAAATGCAGGAAAGATTTTGGAAGAGACTTCCCTTTCAGATCGATTATTGCTGCAAAGCTATTTCTAGCCCTTGTGCAGTTTCCTTTTGGTTGCACCTGCTTCTTGCAAGGTTGCTTTGGATTGCACCAGTTTCCTGTTAAGCAATTGTTAGTTTGAAATGGTGGTTGGTTTTGCGGCCTTGATTGTTTTGATTACTTGATCTCGGCCCAACATTCTTGGTTAGAACCCATGTTGTTTGTTGGTTTTTCTGAAGATTGATCTCTTTCCTAAACTGAGGGACTCAACTTTTCAAAAATTTATCGTGATGGCTTTCCCGTATGGGGCTTTGGTCCTTTCACTTTATTTTTCCTTTAGGGGTTTTGCCTTGGCTTCCTTTCATTTTCAATAACTTAGGTTTCAGAGCATCCGCCGTCATGAACAGTCGGGGTCGACTTGATGCACTCGCTGAGGCTGGGCACTTTCTTTGGACCTGGCTTTTATTAAGCGGGACCCTGTAAAACCAATCTTTCCACCTTTTCTTTGTATTAGTTTTGGAAACAAAGTTAGACCGAAAGGGATTCAAGGAAAAATAAACAAAGGACAAAAAATGGATTTAAAGAGAGGTGTCCCTTTCAGGGAGGAAAGAAGGACTTATCTGGGGGTGCATGCAGACTTCATAGACATGACATTCTTCTTGGACTGGGTGCCCGATCCGCACACACTATCTCGACTTCTCATAAACCACATTGCGACCCGTGTTTCAAAATCGAGAAACCTTGCCAGGACTCATTCAATACTAATGGTGGTGAGGGATTTTTTCTTTTCGATCAACGACGCCCTTTGCGGGTTTTTGCCAATCGACATCTCTCGTTTCTCTTCTTACCATTGCCTTATAGTGCTCTTTCACGAGTTTTCACTAACAAGACTCTCTCATTTCAATTTCTCTACTCACCACCGACTTATGGTGCCCGTGGGTTTTCACCAATAAGACTCTCTCATTTTATTTCTCTCATCCTGGTTGCATGGGATCCAAACAACTGCGTTCTCTAATTTTGAAAACCTTTTGCAGATTGATCGGAAGGACTTGAACAAGGTTTGGGTAAAAAGAATTGGATCGAATTATAACTTTGGAACCTTTCAGGTGGGATCATCACCGACCATTATAACATCTGCCCCAGTTTCACTTTTGGGGAAAACTAGATTTTTATTTTGTTGTGACTGAACCCCAGAGAGAGGCTGTCTATGTATCCTTTCGGAATCAAGTCGAACGTAGTTCAAGGAAAACATTTTTTTTTGAGATTACAAGCATCTTCAAGTTCCAAATAGGGTAACGAAAGAAAAGTAACAGGCTCAAAAGGTTTGCAAACGATTGGAATGTTTAGGGTAGCGAGAATAAAAGCCTTCGTCATTCCAATCAGACAATGTTATTGCTGCAGAAGGTTTAGACGTAATATCTTTTGACTGCATCCGCATTCATAGCTGTTTTAAGGTCATTCCCTTCAATGTCTTCCAGATACAATGTCCCTTTTGGAAACAACTTTCGGATAATGTATGGACCTTTACAGTTGGGAGCAAATTTTCCTTTGGCTTCCTAATGATGGGGGAGAATACGCCTCAAAACGAGTTGTCCCACTTCAAAATTTCTAGGCCACACTTTTTTATTGTAGGCACGGGCCATTCTTTGTTGATACAACTACCCGTGGCAGACTGCGGCCATTCGTTTTTCATCGATCAAGGTCAACTGTTCCAAACGGGTTTTGACCCACTCACTGTCTTCAATTTCAGCCTCAATAATGATCCGAAGAGAAGGGATTTCAACTTCCGCGGGTATTACGGCTTCAGTGCCATAAACCAAAAGTTATGGGGTTGCTCTGACCGATGTGCACACAATAGTGCGATACCCCAACAATGCAAAAGGAAACTTTTCATGCCACTGCATGGAACTTTGAATCATCTTCCTCAAAATCTTTTTGATGTTCTTATTTGCTGCTTCGACAGCACCATTGGCTTTAGGCCGATAAGGAGTAGAGTTCTGATGCGTTATTTTGAATTGTTCGCATATCTCTCCCATCAAATGACTATTCAAGTTTGCAGCACTATCTGTGATGATGGTCGCAGGGATACCGAAATGGCAGATAAGATTGGAGTGCACGAAATCTACCACAACTTTCTTGGTAACAGATTTGAGTGTGATTGCTTCAACCTACATTGTGAAATAGTCGATGGCGACCAGTATGAATCTGTGTCCATTTGAAGCTTTCGGCTCAATCGGCCCAATCACATCCATGCCCCAAGCAACGAATGACCAAGGTGCTGACATGGGATGTAGTTCTATAGGTGGTGCATGAATCAAATCACCGTGCACCTGGCATTGATGACATTTCCGAACGAAACTGAAGTAGTCTTTTTCCATAATCATCCAATAATAACCCGCTCGAAGGATTTTCTTTGCCAAAACATACCCGTTCATGTGGGGTCCGCACACTCCTGCGTGCACTTCATACATGATTCTTCCGGCTTTTTCGGCGTCCACACATCTTAACAAATTGAGGTCCGGGGTCCTTTTGTACAAGATATTACCACTCAAGAAGAAACCACTTGTGTGCCGTCTAATGGTTCTTTTTTGGTCTCCACTGGCTTACTGGGGGTATTCTTTAGTTTTCAAAAATCTTTTGATGTCATGATACCATGTTTGAACATTTGGTTCTGCCTCAACCGTATTACAGTAGTCGTGCCTTTCCCTAATTTGGATTTCCAAGGGATTAATGCGGGCATTACCTGGGTATGGAAACATCGAGGCTAAAGGGGCAAGGGCATAAGCTAGTTCATTGTGGCAACGAGGGATGTACCTAAACTCTATTGATTTGAATCGCTTGCCAAGATCTTCCACATGTTGCCTATAAGGATTATTGACATCTCGGGTTTCCCATTCTCCTTGAGCTTGTAGGATAATTAGATCCGAGTCTCCCATGATTAACAGTTCTTCGACATCTTGGTCGATTTCCATGTTCATACCTATAATGCAGGCTTCGTACTCGACAGTGTTGTTTGTGTAGAAGAACCAAAGTCGGGTTGTGGCTGGATAATGCTGACCAGTGGGTGAGATCAAGATTGCTCCAATTACAACACCTTTTGCGTTTACTGCCCCATCAAAGAACATTTTCCAAGCATTGGTGTCTTCGGATATTGCCTCAACTGAATTTACCTCTTCGTCCGGGAAGTAGGTGCTCAAAGGTTGGTATTCATCATCAATCGGGTTTTAGCCAGGTGATCTGCTAACGCCTGGGCTTTCATTGCTGTGCGAGTGACATAGACTATGTCAAATTCAGTGAGTAGGATCTACCACTTTGCTAACCTTCCAGTGGGTATTGGCTTCTGGAATATGTATTTTAAGGGATCCAATATGGTATGAGAGGTAAGTGGTGTAGGCTTGCAGATAATGCCTCAGCTTCTGAGCGACCCAAGTTAAAGTGCAACAAGTTCTTTCCAATAAAGTGTACTTGGCTTCATAACTGGTAAACTTCTTGCTCAGATAGTAAATGGCCTGCTCTTTCTTTTCGGTCACATCATGTTGCTTGAGGACACAACCAAAAGAATTTTCCAAGACTGTCAGATACAAGAACAGAGGCCTCCCTGGCTTAGGTGGGACCAAGACTAGCGAATTTGACAAATATTCCTTGATTTTGTCAAAAGCTTCTTGACATTCGTCTGTCCATTTAATTGCTGCATCTTTCTTTAACATCTTGAAAATGGGTTCACATGTAGATATCAGCTGGGCAATGAATCGGCTGATGTAGTTCAATCTTCTCAACAAGCTCATAGCATCTTTCTTGGTTCTTAGAGGAGGCAAATCCCGAATAGACTTTATCTTTGTTGGGTCTAACTCGATGCCTCTCCGATTGACTATGAATCCCAAGAGTTTGTCAGACGGTACCCCAAATGCGCACTTGGCTGGGTTCAGCTTTAGATCATATTTACGTAGCCGCTCAAAGAATTTTCTCAAATCCTAAACATGATCATCCTGGGTCCTGGACTTGATGATCACGTCGTCCACATACACCTCTATCTCTTGATGCATCATATCATGAAAAATGCCAGTCATGTCCCTCATGTAAGTTGCCCCAGTATTCTTCAGACCGAACAACATAACCCTGTAACAGTATGTGCCCCAGGGTGTGGTAAAAGCTGTCTTTTCTGCATCCTCTTCATCCATCAACTCATGGTGATATCCTGCGTAACAATCCACAAAGGATTGTATCTCATGTTTGGCGTAGTTATCAACAAGGATGTGGATGTTCCGCAAAGGGAAGTTATCCTTAGGACTTGCTTTGTTCAAATCTCTGTAATCCACACACACTCGGGTTTTTTGTCTTTCTTTGGCACTAGAATGACATTGGCTAGCCATGTGGTATATCGAACCACTCGGATCACCCCCGCTTTCAACTGTTTCGTGACTTTTTCTTTGATCTTGTCACTGATATCAGTTTTAAACTTTCTTTGCTTTTGCTGGACAGGGGGATAATCGGGGTAAGTCGGCAACTTATGAACCACCAAATCAACACTTAGGCCTAGCATGTCATCATATGACCAAGCAAACACATCTTTGTACTCAAACAAGAATTGGATTAATGCATCCCGAGTTTTTCCATCTGTGTGAATGCTTATCTTGGTTTCCCTGATTTCTTCAGAACTACCCAAATTAACCGGCTCAGTATCATTTAAGTTTGGCTTAGGTTTATTCTCAAATTGTTCCAATTCTCGATTTATTTCCCTAAAAGCTTCTTCTTCATCATATTCCGGTTCTTGGTTCATTATTTCACAATTAGACAACGTGTTTGAATCTGGGCAGGAAGTCCACAAGCATGTCATGTTATTTAAAGCCGCATTATTAGAACTGAAAAGAAGAAAATAAGAAAAAAGTAACAAAATCAGAAAGAATAGAGAGATGAACGATGAAATATTGATTTCATTTCATTGAACTTGAAGATAACAGGGTTTACGTTGGAAATTAAAAGATGGGAAACTAAAGAAAACATCCGAGTTACACCCTGGAATAACTCATGATGCAGAAAAAATGGCAAGACAGGTCTACCGGGACTCCCGCCTGATTGGGAATGGCATAGCCTTCCAATTTTGTAGCTTGGCATTTGGTCCCATGTATAGCACCTCAGTGGTGCTTGAGCCTTCCCCTGGTTGGACCATGTGGGTTTCATACAGTATCTTCCTCATAGCCCCACAGATTTCTTCAATTTCTTCGACTGTAAAGGCCTCATCTTCCTCTTCCTCATTGTATTTAGGCTTGACAAATATTCTATACAGATGCGGAATCGGCTGAGGTAAGACCCAAACATCATTCTTTCTTTCATCTGCCCATTTTACATCAGCTAGCGTGGGTAGGAAGCCTACCCCAAAGAACTTCTCACTGGCAGTCAGGGTGATAGGTTCAGCTATTCCTTGCATTGATTTCCCGAGCCCCTTCCCAGGTTTGTAACCATGCCTGATCATTTCTTTAGCAACCATGATTGATGCATTTGAAAGGAAGGGTTGAGGGCAAGGGCTTCCTTCTTCACACTGGTCTACGACCACAATCTCAAAAGCCTGATAGACTATGTGTTCACTCCCCTCTCTTGCTTCAAGACACGGGACTGATGGGTCCTGATAAATCGATTGCTCATCTTCCCCGTGAACCAAAATCTCCTGATCCTTATGTTCGAACTTCAGCATCTGGTGGAGAGTAGAAGGCACAGTCCCCGCTGTGTGAATCCACGGCCTTCCCAAGAGAAAATTGTAGGAAGTATCCATGTCCAAAACCTGGAAGTTCACTTCGAAGTCTACCGGGCCGATAGTCAGGATCAGATCAATCTCTCATATTGTATCCCTCTTTATGCCATCAAAGGCACGCAAACAGATGTTGTTGGGTCTGATTCTCTCAGTACCGATTTCCATACGCTGCAGAGTTGAGAGTGGGCAAATATCTACCCTAGAACCACTATCTAACATGACCCTTTTCACATAATACCCTTCGCATTTGACTGTCAGGTGAAGGGCTTTGTTGTGTGCGGTCCCTTCCGGGGGCAGATCACTCTTGCTGAAAGATATTTGATTGATTGCATAAAACCTTTCTGCCATCCTCTCCAACTGTTCTACAGTGGTTTCAATGGGTACATATGCTTCGTTAAGAGTTTTGATCAATACCTTTTGATGTTCAGTGGAGTTCATCAACAAAGATAACAGAGAGACTTGAGCAGGAGACTTTCGAAGCTGGTCGATTATTTCGTAATCTGCCATTCTCATTTTTTGAAAGAACGCCTCTGCTTCTTCAGCACTCACCGGCTTCTTAGGTGGGAAATGCTTTTTCGTGACGTTATTCACCTCCTCCAAATTGAAGTACTTCTCGACCTGACTATTTTCCTGAACTTCTACCGATATCTCTTTGCCTTTGTAGGTCACTACTGATTTGTTATAGTTCCATGGCACAACGGTGGGATCCGTCATAGGCCTTTGTGGCGCGCGGTCAAAAACTGCGGGCTCACTCAGCCTTGGTGGAATTATTGGCCCCCGCGTCACGTAGGCCCCCTTGGGCACATACATTTAAGCTCTCTTGTTTAACTCAAACCTTCTAGGAGGACTCAACAACATCTATTCTTTCTTGCGGCCTCGAGGGACATAGAGAACGACATCCTGGGAGGGCGCTGCCCCAATTTCAACTTCCACTTTCTTTTCCGTATTCTGAGGGGTGGTTTTGCTCTTTTTCTTGCCCTTGTCTTGTTTTGCAACAACTTTTGGCTTCTTTTCCATATCGGCTATGGCAATGATGGCTTTCAAGGCTTGGTCAAACTCCTTATCTTCATAAATCATTCCAATAACCGGTCCGTTATTGTGAGCCGGTAGTGGATTATTGGTTACATTAGGAATATCTTCGTCCCTTAGCACTATTATCTTTTGTTCTATCAGATCTTCCACAGCCCTCTTTAAGGTCCAACAATTTTCTATATCATGCCCCCTCTAACCCTGAATGATAGGCACACCGGGTGCAATGTTGTTAAGAGGGTGATTCTAGGTTTTGCTTATTCGGGGGTACAGGTTGCAGCAAACCCATTTGGACCAATTTTGGGAATAGGCTAGAATAAGACTCACCAATGGGTGTGAAGTTTGTTTTCCTTAGAGGCTCCCGGGCACGGAAGTTTTTTTGTGGAGGTCGGGGATTATAGTGAGCTTGGTAAGGAGGTTTATTTCTAGGAAGTGGATCTCTGTTCTGGTTAAATTGTTGTTGTGGCCTGACATAGGGTTGGGCATTCATCACTGTGTATGGCTGAGGAACATAAGCTACATCTTGGTAGGGATAGTAGTGTTGCGGGATTCTTTCAGAGAAAAGAGATGTGGGTGGATGGGGTTTTCTTGCACTCGAAGTTGCCGTTGATGTTTCTTCCTTTTTCTTTCGATTTGCTACTCCTCCAAACTCACCCTAGATGGCTTGGGAGGTAGCCCTTATAGCAGACTGACTCAAGATTCACCCTGTTTTCAACCCATTATCAACCATTTTACCGATTTTGATGGCTTTGGCAAATAGCTTACCCATCGCAGACATCATGTTTTGATAATAATCGGCCTCTTGGGCTTGAAGGAAGACCGTAACCATTTAAATTTCGTCCATGGGAGGCTTTACCCTGGAGGCTTGCTCACGCCACTTGACAGCGTACTCTCGGAAGCTTTCAGAGGACTTCTTCTTTATATTTGTCAATGAGTTTTTGTCCGGGTCAATGTCGATGTTGTATTGAAACTGCCTGACAAAGTCCCAAGCTAGGTCATCCCAGATATGCCAACGGGATATATCTTGGTCCATATACCATTCTGACGCGATGCCGACCAAACTCTCTCCGAAGTAGGCCATGAGGAACTCTTCTTTTCTGCCCGCTCCCCGCAACTGGTTGCAATACCTTTTGAGGTGGGCAAGGGGATCCCCATGCCCATCATATTTCTCAAATTTTGGGGTTTTGAAACCTAAGGGTAGATGTACATGTGGGAACATGCATAGGTCAGCATAAGATACGCTCTTTTGCCTACTTAGACTTTGTATATTCTTGATGCTCTGCTCTATGCTTCTCATTTTTCTTGTAATCTTCTCTTGTTCAGGGGTTTTTGCAATTTTCTCCTGCTCTACGGTAAACTCGTACCGAGGAGGCTGAGGATAAGCACTAGTAGCAAACTGGGTTGGTTCCATTGGGAAAGATGGTGCTTGAATGGTGAAAGAGGATGGATCGAAGCTAGGCCTAAGTAGGGTAGGCTGTGCCGTAGCTGAGCAAGGTGGCGCAGTGAATATGTTTGAAGCTGCACCTAAAGTTAACACCTAGGGGAGAGCCTCAGAAAGTGTTCCCACAAAGTTGGCAAAAATGGTAGGATATCCCAGTGGGGTGTGTGGATAACTTATGGGAATGTTGGAGGTCCCACTTGCCCTGGGAAAAAGCTCAGGAAATCCAGGGATTGCACTTGGTGGTTCTTTTCTGTTTGCCTAGGCGTCCCACATTTCCATCATGTGGAGACGCAAAAATCTATTTTCCTCGGCAGCTGCCGATTCTGAAATTGGGATGCCTGAGATCGAACTCTCATCCGCAATAGGAACTGTTGGCAAAGTCATTTCCGAAGACATTTCAACGCTTCCTTTCGACCTCGTGAAGTATGGATGCGAAGCTAGACTACCACAAAACCAACCACATTACTATAAAACCTGGACTTAACAGTAGACAACAAACCAGTCAGTTTGAAGCAAATAACACATAGATAATCGCACGTTGGGGGTGTGATGCACCTATACAGTTAAATGTGTTTCTACGTGTTTTGCAACGGTTGCATGTTTCATCCCGGCTTTACTTATTTTTTCCCGTTTTTCTCTACTTTCCACTTTACAATTTTCCACTCTTTTCTTTCCATCTCTTTTCTTGCTCTTTTTTTTTTTCTCATTTTTCTTTTGACTTTTCTTCGGCTCTCTTTTCTTTCTTTTTAGGTTTTTATTTTCACATCATTCTCTTATTTGGGTTATTTACAAAATCATGATCGGATCCAGTGAGGATTGCCTACGTATCACGATGCTGCATGAATCAGATCATTACGCAGTTCAAGGAAATAAATGCGGAAAATAAAGAAATAATTTTTTTGGGGAATTTTCGATTTTCATTAATAAAAACTCCTAAACTTTCTATTACAAAAGACTTCAAAATACTCATTTTCTTGGAATATAAAACTACGAACAGACTCAAAATAGACCGAAATACAGACTCGATAAATGAAAAATCAGGAATACATCAAGGCTTCGATTCCTAGGGCCCGTGGGACATCATTCGGTCTCGCCACGGGCCTACATGCGAGATCCCCTTGAAGCCGCTCCAAATCATTCATTATCTGGCGGACAAATATCATCACTACAGCAAAGAAAGTGGTTCGAGTCATGTCTTCACATGCTTGGCATTTCATGACGATGTAGTCAGCTATGACTCTAACCCTCTCTCAAACAATACCCTTTTCCGGAAGCAAGTGCCCGATTTGCTGATTCCGGGCTTCTAGCACCTGAGTGTCATGCTGGCTTTAATTCTTCAATTGTTGCATATCTTCCTCCATCTGGGACATCAAAGCATAACAATGTTCCCTATCGGCTTTAAAGTTCCTAGCCTGTTTGTCTGCCTCATTTTCAAGGGTGGTTAGCTTTCTCTTCAAATTGGTGATTGTCCCCTCATAATTTCTTTTCCTTTGTTGCACAAACTGTGCCCGCCCTTCTGCATTCTTTGCCAATTGTGCTAGGACTTTTGCTAGGCTGACCTCAGATTTTTCTAGGTCATCTTGATACTCAAGTACTTTCTTTCTCAGACTACTTATAAGCCTTCCATCCGCTCGGCTTCTTTCTGGGTTTCTAGCAGCTGTTCTCATTTTCTGGACTTGAGCTTTGAGGGCTTCATTTTCCTGAGTTAGCCTTTTCTTTTCCCCTTCATCTGCGATAGCCTGAATACTATTGCCAAATTTGAGGTCCCTGATTTGTCCCTCTAATTTACTTATTTTGGCCCTATAGCTTTCTTCTTTTGCCAACCAGCCCCACTGCTCTTGCGAGTCGCTAGTGAATTGTTGAACATGGGCTCTCTTAGCAGGTCTCTCAGGAATCTGAAATCTTTTACCGAACCAAACAATGTACTTAGGGTCCACTTCACCTCTAGCTAGATCCCACACCATAGTCTTAGACTCAAGAAATCTACACTCATTCCACACCTGGCGAACTCTTCCTTCCGAAAATACGGCCTTTGGGCCCAATTCGACGACATGTCCACTCAAATCTTCGTCATGGGGAACGGTTTGAAATTTACCCAGTTGGCGCAAAACCCTGTGAGGAGCATACGACTGGATGCTCCGGATGCCCATCATTAGAAGATAACACATTTCGGCTGACATGTATACGGCTTCGGTGATATGGAGCCATCCGAACGCCCACTCAATTTTATTAGAAACTTAAGTGTGCAAACCAAGCTTTGGTACCCTCAGGAAACTCAACACCCACCACTCGACTTTCAAATCCTTCGATGCAATTCAAATAGGTCATACCATAGTTCATATACCCGACACGGTGGCAGAGGTGTTCCTGTATCCACAATTGTAGTAGTAGGTTACAACCTTCGAAGAACTTTCCACCTTCTCGACAAATGGTCAAAGCTCGGTAAATCTCAAATAAAATCAGGGGGACCAAAGTGCCATTAGCTTTCTTGATTGCGACATCAACCATTCCCACGAGCCCTAATTTTATGTTCCGTCTTCTCGCGGACAGATTACAACACCCAAGAATGCTACTATAAAAACTAAACCCCGCCTTGACTCCCACTTATCTTTATTTCCGGCATGGGTCAGACCAGTATTCGGTGCTTCAAAACCTTGGGGGTTACCATAACGCTGATATAAGAACTAGAAAAGGCAATACCCTTCAGACAAATTCCCATCCTGAATATCCCGGCTAATACTCATCATATCCAGAAATTTGTGGGGAGATAACGGTCTTGGTGACACCGGGTACCGACTTCTAAAGTTTCCGTTAAGGCCAGCGTAACCCGCAATTTCCTCTAGCGTGCGTGTGAGCTCAAAATCAGAAAAGTGGAACACATTGCGAGTCGGATCCCAAAAAGGTACCAAGGCTTCAATCACGTCCAATCTTGGCTTGATGTTCAAAAGTCCGATAAGACCACCCAAAACCTTTACCATGGTTCCTCTACTACCTTTCCCTAAATCGTTTCACCACATGTGGAGCTGTAAGGGGATCTCTTTAAGAGCTGCAAAGGGTTCATTTTCATTTGTGCTCATCCTGCACATTTATTAGGGTAATTTAATTAAAAGAAAAATTATGACTCATTTTGACTCAAGAAAAAGTTATCACTATTTTTTTCAAAATTTTCATAAAAAATCCGGCTTTGCAAATACGGCCTTTCAGCACTTCGTGGAAGAGGATTTTAAGGTTGTATTTGCTAACAGGCCAAAACCTTGAAAAAGCGACCAAAGGTGGATGGTCTTGCAAAAACGGTCTTCCGACGCACTTTTGGGGACATTCGGCTTGACAAGAATGGCCTCACCCTGCTTATTTATATTAAAAAATAAATTTTTTGTTCTTTTTGGGCTATTTTTGAAAAAAGGGAAGTTGGACCCGACGGGGGTTGCCTACGTATCCCACATCCGGTGAGAATCAAACTGGCGTAGTTCGGGCAGATTTGAAAAAAATAAAAACTAACTATTTTTTTTTTAAAAAAAAAAACAGAATTTTCTTCCTTTTTTTTTCCAGAATTTTGGCAGAGTTTCAGTATATTTTTGGACACCGATTTTTCAAAAACAAGTAATTATCTCTCTTAGCCCTCACATTAACTTTTCTTTTCCAACTTTCCTCTTATTATTCATAAACCGGTCGACATGCAAATCTGAGGCAAATAAATGCACAAGTAGCAAGTAGGATGCATCAGGATGGTCTTTTCATTTTAGGTATACCTGTCCTAGACAGACCCAACCCCTATGTTGAGTCTCCAAAGTCAAATGCACTTGATGCAAACAAACGTTCCTACTAGGGATCCGGCATGAGGTTTTGTTATACTAGGTTTAAAATATGGGTTTATTGTTCTAGACCTGGCTTACCCGAGCGGACAACTCGAGCCGAGGGGGGCAGCGTACCAGGAATACAGAAGCTTCACCGGCTTTACAACTTGTCTGAACCTCATTCTAAAATTGGATAAGACTCTAGAGAGAAGAGAAATCACACGAAGTGCACACTCCCCAAATGATTTAGAAGACTCAGAGAGAAGAAGAGTTTCGTAATAGTTTATAGAATACCAAAGCGATAAAAGTGGCACTTAGCATATTAGGCTCAAACATATACAAAAATCAGATAATAGATAAAGCCAACTACAACAGTTATTCTAAGCTCGAATTCTTAAACTCTGAACCAAAGTTCTGGGTTTGGCTCCCCAGCAGAGTCGCCAGAGCTGTTACACCTCCTTTTTACACCCCGAGAGGTATACAAGGGAGTTTTTCCAATTTAAGTGACATTATTCGAAATGGGATTAATTATTCAATTCAGAGTCGCCACTTGGGATAGTTTATTTGGTGTCCCAAGTCACCGGTTTATTTTAAATCCCAAATCGAGGAAATTTCGACTTTCCTTTTGAAGTCTGCGAACTAGAAATTCTAATTAAGGAATTCTATTAACCCGAGGGAAGATGGTAGGCACCTCCGGATTCCTTGGTTCTAGCATGGTCGCTTAAACTATTATAATCGGCCTTTAGGGGATTTTTATTGATATTTCCTCACTGTTTTGACTTTATACTTGAACTCAGTCATGCTATGATTTCAACGCCATCTAAAACACGTCTTTGGACCACACCACATGAAATGCACCCGCAGTCCGAGAAACATTTTATTTAACATTGATGAGATTTGTATTTGGGTCACATGAAATGCACACCCGAGTTTAGGAAAGTAATTTTTACAATAGCGCGCCTAAAGCAACTACGCAATTTCGAGTTTGCGAGGGCCATGGAAAATTCAACTAAATGGCACACCTCGATTTCTAAAGATTAAAAGGAGGGCCATGCATTTTGAGATTTTGTTTGGCACGACACACCTCGATTTCAATTTTTAAAGGAAATTCAAGCTAAGCTTTTGAGGGCCATAGACTATGTCTTACCTAATATGGCATGCCTCCAATTTACTTTTAAAAAACCCAACTAATTAACTAAGAACAGTTTTGAAGGGATTGAAATTACTTCAAACTTAAAAGCTCAAACTTGGTTCAGTAAACAGAAGAACTAACTTTTTTATGAGGTCCAATCTTTATTCTGAGGCTTGGGCCTAACGTGAGGCCCAATAGCCTAATAACGTTACAAGGCTGCCAAATAATAGGTTTCACAATAGTTTAGCTCAGGCCCAAGGAGGGAAGCCCAATCCTAAGGATAAAGGCAGTGTTGCCAAACTCGGGACTCAAACAACGTGAATTTGGATTCAAAATCACTAGCTGACCCATGTCAGATTTTAATCAAATAAACAACAAAGGGTGAAGCATCACTAAACCATAATATTATTTTGAAATATAAAAAATTGCTTAAGTCCAGTTATTCCAATAACAACAATTGCACGATGTGCCATTTCATTTTAAAGTTCAAACTAAATTACAACCATCTTTAGGCCCCATTCTTCAGAACCAGTAATTATACATAATCAATTGAATGCAAATCAACCAACAAACTACATGAGACACGAAATTGAACTAATATTCTATTTCATTTCTGAATTCTGACTGTTTAAACATGCATCAATTAGCTGAACATTCTGAAAGTTTAAAACACCCTTTCCAACTTAAACATGCTCAAAAACATACTAAGAGTAAATCAGTGCACCCTTTACTCTTAGGCCCCTTTTCTTTCTTTATTCACAATGACTGTATATCAACCACAGCTTAAGATCCATTCCACCATCCATTTCACAAACAAAGCACTATTAACTAAAAAAAATGTGTCACAACAGTCTTAATGAGTTAACTTGTCATTACACTATTTTATAAGGTTAAACTCACAAATTCACTATCCCTATTCAAATTACCAACAACTAACTATGAGATATTCAATAGAAGATTGAGTTCCTCCACTAATTACAAACCAAATCCAACTCTCAGAAGAGTATTTGTCAATAACCAACAGAATGCAATGTATCATAGAACTCAGAACAAAGCAAGTAAACAAAATGAACTAAGCTATGAACAAAACAAATTGTGACTATACTCAAAACTCTAGATTTCCATTTCAACTTCAAATTAGGTCTTACATTAGGTAAAATGCAGAAGTGTGTACCTGAATAACAGCAAAATAGACCAGAAATTTAGTCTGAAACTATGAGGAAGCAGCAGTAGCAGTAAGCCTGACAAAACAGGAAATTATAGCAGAATTCAGCTCAAGATCAGCAATGGAACAGTGATCTACAGCCCTCAAATCATTTTTTAACCCCAGAAGAAGGTAGAAATTTTTTGAAGGTTTGGAATGTAGAGACTAAATGCAGAATTGGACCACTTTTCCACCGAAAATACAAGAGTTTTTCAAGTTCTTTTCTTAGCTCAACCATTTTCAATTTTCCAGAATTTTTTTCATCTCCAAAATCTGTCTTGTTAAAGAAAAAAGGTGTCTTTATAGGCAAGCTTTAGGGCTGCAGAAATGAGCTAAGTTTTGCATCTAAAATCTTTTCTAATTTTTATTTTTGCTTAAGTATCCCTAAGTTTAAAAAAAATCAGTTTTCACTTAAGTCTCAATGACAGCTTCTAGGAAGTTTCCCTCAGTCTGTTACATAAATATTCCATAACCTAAATGCCTAAACTACCCCTTAGGATCCCTGTTTTTACCTCCAAGAACCCATGGGTCATGGGTCAGATTGATCCAATTGTTCAAACCCAGCCTGGGCTTGCAAAACCCAATTCGAATCCTTTCTTCTTTGGGCTTTTTGATTTTCAGAACCCAAATCAACATTGAAATCTCAAAACTCACGAATACTCAATTACAAAGTCTTAAAGACTCGATAAATTTGGGCCCAAACAGAAACAAAAATCAAACACATCCAAACTTAAAACCAGAAAACAAATACTAATTAAAAAAAACCTAAAACTAACATGCAAATACGAATGGTTTGAAGAGATGAAAAAATGTAAAATAAAAATTAGAAAATAAAAGAAAGAAATAGAAGAAGATGAGAAGAGAACTATAAAAATAAAAATTAAATAACATAAGATAAAAACAAATACCTAAGAAGTGGTCATGGACAGTAGGGATTTGAAACGGGTCTCCAATTCTTCAAATCTTCGGCCGATTTTGAATTAACTCATGTGTTCTTGTTAAGAACACATGAATAAAATCAAAATATACCTTAAATTTTAATGAAATCTCGACTCAGGGGGTTTTGGATTATTTAGGGCTTAGGTCGGATTTAAGATTCGAAAGGTTTTGGCAAGTTCCGAAGAAAGTTGGAGATTAGGGAAGAGGAGAGTGTGAGGTTTTTGAGGTGTTGATTTGGGGCGATTTGGGGGCGGCGCCGTCAGCTGGACATGGTGGAAAATGGGGCGGCGAATTAGGATTCTTGAGGGTGCATCTCTGAATATGGAGAGCATGAGAGAGACGAAACTGGGAGGGTTAGAGTTCGGACAGCTTTATACTAAAGGACCCCCCAGTTCTCAGCAGTTCGATTAAGTGGAAATCAACGACTCAGATTGGACACCATCAAAACGTGGTCGTTTAGTTTTAAGTGGGGGGAGACCGGGTATGGGCGGATATGGGCTTGGGTTAACCGGGTTTCAAAGGGGGAAAATTGATTTGGGCTAGGAAATTTTGAATTTTGGCCCAAAATTCTGATTTCTTCAAGTCTTTTTCCTTTTTTTCTAAATAATAACTAACACGACCAATTAAAAACCAAATTTAAAGAAAACTACCCAAATTCGAGATTAAACAATAAAAATGCAAAAGTAGTTATTTTTGGTGATTTTCCAATTTTATGAAACACTAATTTACTAATTAATCTAAAAATATAAAATTAAATCCTAAATGCAAATGCAACATATTTTTGTGTTTCTTATGATTTAAATAAAATTAAACATACACACAAAATGCGAACAATCAAGAAAATTCTATAATAATTCCTAAAATAATAACTAATTAAAAGGAAAAATCTAATTTTGGAAATATGTAGGAGTACTTCATGTGAAGCAAAAATCACGTGCTCACAGATGTCTATAGACCGTGGGGCCAGATAGTAGATTACCAGAATCTGCCATCAACTTGCAATAAGGGTCCAAAGGAGAGGAAGCAATCTTAGAATTAAGACAGTCAAATTCAGCAAGAAGTTCAACGGTAAACTTTCTTTGACTTAATATTAACCCCTGTTGTTCTCTGATAATTTCCATACCAAGAAAAAAATGTGTCTCACCAAGGTCTTTAATCTTAAATTCTAAGTCAAGAAAAGTCTTTAGCAGCTGTAATTCAGTAGGGTCATCACCTGTAAGTAGAATATCATCGACATAAACTACAACTATTGAAACACCAGAATCTGTGATTTTGAAAAATAGTGAATAATCATTGAGGAGTGAGTGTATCCTTTAAAGTTGAGGGCTGTAGTAAGCCTAGCATAACATTGCCTAGATGCTTGCTTCAACCCATAGAGTGATTTCTTTAACCTGCAAACAAGGTTAGGCCCCGACACAGTCATACCGGCAGGGATTTTCATATAAAATTCTTCCAGCAAATTACCATGAAGAAAAGCGTTGTTAAAATCCAATTAAAATAAAGGCCACCCTTTCTTAACTGCAATTGCCATAAGGTATCTGATTGTAGTCATTTTAACTACGGGAAAAAAAGTCTCATTGTAGTTTATCCCTTCTCTCTGTGTGTCTCCTCTTATTACTAATCGAGCTTTGAGCCTTTCCACACTACCATCTGATCTATGTTTCACTTTGTAGACCCATTTACTAGATAAAACTTTCATTCCTTTAGGTAGTTCCACAACTTTCCAAGTTTTATGAGCCTCCAAAGCAGCAAATTCATTAGCCATTGCTTCTTGCCAACCAGGGTGTAACATTGCCTGTGTAAAGGTAGTAGGTTATGATATATGGGAAGTAGAATTTAGTAAACTTTGATTGGTTGAAGAAAGGGTTGAAAAGGGAAGAACATTAGGTTTAATGCTAGCTGTAAAACAAGTAGATGTTAGATCAGTCAAATAAACAGCGTTACACACATAATCTGCCAGATATGAGGGTGTTTTATGTATTATAAGAGATTGTCTTAGTGCAGGTAGAGAAGATACTTGAGGAGCAGGAGGTACCTATCTTGAAAGGGGAGAAGAAGATCTGATATGAGAAGGTGGTGCAGATATGGAAGGAGAAGGAGAAAAACTAGATTGATTGGAATCCAAGCCATGAGAAAGAACAAGAGATGGTGACTGAGGGGCTGAAGACACTGATTCAAGAGATGAAGTAATAAGATGAGGAGATGGAGGGGTGAATTCAGAGGAAAGAGTGTCTGGATCAACTGTTAAAGGTAAAATTGGAAAGACTTCAGGAATAGAAGAATTTGTTTAAAAAGGAAAATGATCTTCATAAAATATAACATCTCTAGAAACAAAAATTTTCTTGGTAGAAAGATCTAAAAGCTTATACCCCTTCTTCCCAAAGGGATATCCCAGAAAAATGCACTTGACAGCCATAGGATCAAATTCAGTTCGATGAGAGGATAGAGTTGCAACATAAAATAAACAGCCAAATGGCCTTAGGTGATTAAGAGAAGTACTGGATCCAAACAAGATCTCGTAAGGAGATTTGAGTCCCAAAACCTTTGAGGGAAACGATTAATTAGAAAAGTGGCTATCAAAACACATTTTCCCAATACATAATAGGAATATTAGACTGAAATAGTAAGGCCCTACTAGTTTCCAATAGGTGTTTGTGCTTGCGCTCTACCACACGATTCTGTTGAGGTGTGGAAACACATGAAGTTTGGTGTAAAATTCCCTTGGGAGAAAATATTCTGAGGAAATGGAACTGGTACCTATCTCCATAGCATTATCAGATCTTACAATCTTTACCTAAGTATTAAATTGCCTTTCCACCATGGCAAAAAAGGATTTTAGGACTGAAAAAGCATTACTCTTAGTTTTCAAGAGGTATGTCCATGTTCCTCTGCTAAAATCATCAACAATAGTGAGAAAATACTTGAAACCATCATGAGTTTGGGCTTTGTAGGGGGCCCAGGTGTCAATATGAATAAGCTCAAATATAGAAGTAGAAGAAATACTGCTAGGATGAAAAGGAAGCTTAGATTGCCTTGCCTTTGAACAAACATCACAAGGAGATTTTAATTCGGATAGAGATTGATGTTGAAACATAGATAGATTTCCCATACTAGAAAGAGGCATATGCCCTAATCGTTTGTGCCACAGGCTTACATCTTTGGATAAATTAACTAAACAGGAAATAAAATCTGAAACATTGGTTTTACTAAGATTATTACAAACTGAAACAGACTGAATAGTAGGCTGGAAACTAAACTGATGCTGAAACTGCAAACTAGTGGAGATGGACTTTGGATTGAGGATGTAGAGACCTTCCATGACTTCACCAACTACCACTGGCCTCTTCATTGAAGGGCCCTGCAAGATAGTTCCAATAGAGGTGAACAACAAGTTACATCTAAGATACTTGGTGAGTTTATGAACTGAAAGTAGATTAAGCTTGAAAGCAGGGACATACAATCCATTATAAATGGTTAAACTTGGCAGAATATGCACACTCCCTTTTTGACTGACTTTAATTTTATGTGAATTAGGCAAGTTGATGTAAAGAGGTATAGACAAAGATATGATGTTGAACAAAATAGAAATATTAGAGGTCATATGCTTTGAAGCACCTGAGTCTATAATTCATGTGTTAGGATAAATATGGGAGAAACAAATGATGTGTTTTAGATTAGGCAAATCTATACTTGCACAGTTAGCATTAACAATAGCTTCAGAATTTTCCTCACTCCGTGGACTAATTTTCACTTGTTGAAGCAGCTGAAACAGCTGACTGTATTGCTCCTGTGTCAGTCCCTTTCCTGAAGAAGTGCCTTCTGCTCCATTGGTTGTGTTAACAGAAAAGTCTTCTGAAATTGTTGCATTGCTGTGAGCATTCCCTTGGAACTTCCTAGGCTTAGTGAATTTGAAATCCGGGTGATATCCAACAATCCTATAACACTTATCTAGCGTATGCCCTGGTTTTTTGCAGTAATTACAAAACAAATTAGATTTCTTCCCAGCAAAGTTTCCTTTGTACTTTCCATCCCCAAATTTCTGATTGTTAAATTGTTGCTTATATGCCAGAAAAGCTGATTCAGCAGGATGAACACCAACATGAATTTCTCTCTGCTTCTCATCTTGAATGAGCAGAGAGTAAGCTTGGTTCACATTAGGAAGTGGAGAAATCATAAGTATGCTGCTCTTTACACCACCATAGGTGTCATTGAGACCCATCAGAAACTGAATCAACCTACCATCCTGAAGAGACTTAAGAGTATTCTCATTGCCTCCACAAGAACAATCACAAGAACAAACAACACATGTATTAAGAGTATCTAGTTCATCTCATATCTTCTTAAGCTTAGTATAATAACCTGCAACATCAGAGTTACCTTGAACAAGTTCTGATAGTTCTTTCTGCAATTAATACAGCTGAGCTCCATTGCATTGGCTAAACTTGGCCTCCAATTCTATCCTGATGTCCTTTGCAGTCTTGGAGTAGAGCACACTGTCTGCTATGTCCTTTGAGAGGGAGTTCAACAACCAAGATATAACCATATCGTTATATCTATTCCAAGCCTTGTGAGTGTCTGAATTCAGATCTGGTTCTTTGATGCTTCCATCAATGAAACCAATCTTGTTCTTAGCTGATAAAGCAATAACAATGGTCGTACGCCAGCCTCCATAACTCTTTCCATAAGAAATGGAGTTCACCAAGACCATCCTTGGAGAATCTGATGGATGAAGGTAAAAATGATGTGTAGCATCATTGAGTGCAATTTTTGGAGCAGCAACAATTGGGGTTGTTTCTTCAGTTGAAGGTGCCATGGAAGAAGAATATTAAAGAATGGAAAAGCTGATAAAAGAGAAGGCTGATGAAAACAAAGAGAATATTCCTAGGCTGAAAAAGTGGGCTCTGATACCATGTCAGAGATTCGAAAATTTTCTATCTTATTTCCTGCCAAAACAGTATTCTGTACACTGTGTATTTATACAAGCCCTTTGAGCAAAAATGTAAAATTCTTATTCTATAACTACCTACACATGTATCCTACTTGATTGGCTCTTGCCTAACAAACTTGTGGATAATGGAAAAATAAAGAAAACAAATACACTACTTTATTTACATGTATTTGATATAGAATTTACTAGAAGGTTTCTAGATGGAGTGCTATTGTCATATTGATTGGGCCCAGAATTATTTGTGTTGGGCTTTATTCCTGTCTTTAAATCAGATGGTCCATTTGTTATGAGAAATTAGGCCTCTGGACCGGGTCGACCAAAAACTTGCTTAAGACCTATGTGGTCTAAATTAAGCTCATTGAGCTCTTTCTTCTTCTCGTCTGATCTCAAATTAAGAGTAGGGTTCATGGTTCCAATAGTTTCTTCCTTGCGTTTGGTATGAGAAAAATGTTGTAGGATGCATGTAAAAAGTGTGGTTGATGTTAGTGAAAAAGAGAGTTAAGAAAAGGAGAAAATCTAAGTCTCCAACTTATTCTCTACAAAAGAGAATATTATTTTTATTGAAGGAAGGTATTAATTTTGATGGAGCTTTGGACTCAACAACTTGTCCAGAGTTTGTTCAAGTCATTCGACGTTGTCGGGCTGTTGTATCCTGGAGGGGACAAGTCAAGAGTATTACTGCTGGACCGGTGAAGATACTCCGCAGTGGGCTTCCGTAAAGAGAGTGAGATATCCGCGCTTCGGCCTGAAGAATATTTATTCATTTCTCTTATTTTATTTTTCAATAGTAATTAATTGTATTTTCACCAATAGTCTATGTACGTCATTGGCCTAATCAAAATTGAGTTGGGATCAGCTTAGTACACATGCCTTAAAAAAAATGTTTTATAATTTGTGACCAAGTCAGCAAGACTAAAATATTTATTAAAACATACCACTACGATATTGTTGCCAATTGCATCAACGAAATGTGAATGTTTTGGCAAAGTCAACATGCAACCAATCTATTCCGAAGAGTTTTTGTACATGTGCGTGACAGTTACGCTATATAGTCACATCATCGGAAACGTCAGAATAAATTAATGTTTTATTTACGTAGTTCTGCAAATGAAAACTGATTACTTGTTTAGCTTCTTTGTTTTGGCCGGACGATGTTCAGTATATGACGGTTAGATTAATCTTGTTTACCTTTAAAATGGATAACAATTGAATTTATATATGATTGTAAGGATATGTGAATTAATCTGATACAAATGATTAATAATGTTAAATAAACAAATGAAAGATAGAATATATAGCCAAACCAACACCAATATTGAATCCAAGCTTGGTTATGGGCTTAAAAATTTGCCCGCCTTCGATTCGTAGCCAAAAAATATATAAAAAGTTATGAACAAGAATCAGAACTTTTGAATAGCTTAGAAACAGAGAAAATAAGTTTATATTGCCTTGATATGCATGTTACAGTGTGTCTATTGAATAATAGACTTCTCCTTTATATAGTAGAGGAGTTTTACCCTAAGTACAACTCTAAGAAAGGTAAAAATCTTCATCTTCGCTAATCATTGATCTGCTGCCGATACGGGTCAAGATCTACATCGTGATATCCGATTGAGCACGGATATCACAACTCTTTGTAAATCGTGTGCGGTCATTTGGCAATGCTTTCCGAGGTCTCGGAGCTCGAACCGGATCTGGGGGCATGGTCTTGATGGCTCCAAGGTCAGGTGTTTTATTTGGGCCTTGATACGGGAGGCTCCTAGCTTCGATTTTGATTCCTTGTAGTTACGTCTTTGCTTCGTTTGCACAACCGAAAAATCGGGGTGCTCATTAGCCCCATTTTTACCCATATACAGATAGTCCCCTCGTTTCTCAGAGAGTAGGTTTGCCGAAATGATGAGAAACAATAGTTGTTATCCGGTTCCTTCCTCCGTATATTATAACAGAAGCGACGAGGAAGTCAAAATGTCCCATCAGTCGTGTCGTCCTGACTTCAGACACGTGTCAACCATCGACTGGTTGCCTCCGAATGCGAAGTGTTGCGAACTTCCCCTATAAAAGCTTCTATCCCTTGCTCTTTTTCCACTTTCCGATCAAGCTTTCCGCCTCTGAATTCCCTAGCTGTTATCAACTTCTTTCATACCTTTATATCTTCATCTTTCAAACTTGTTCTTTCTTTAAATTTCCAAACTTTTCTAGATAACAATGGCCAAAACGTCTAAATCAGTTCCTCAAAAGGTTGCTTCTTTATATTCCCAACCGGCCGCCGATACTAAGGTGGTTCCTCCCGAAATAGTTTTCCTCAAAACGGCTGCTCTTGAAGTGGCTGCCACCGAACCGGCTCCCGAGCCCCCTTGAAAATGTTTATTCCCGGGGGCTGCTCAATTGCATACGACTTCAAGGTTGAGAAACCCTCATCCATACAGGACAGGGGTGAAGGATCATCAATGTATATATGCTCCGTCACCGAAGAGGTCCTTCCCATGGTCCGGGAGGACTGTAAATAAGAAGGCAAAGGCATAGTAGTCCCAGGGCCCGAGGATTCTATTACTACCCATGTGGAGGGGTATTTAAGTGTTTACACTTACCCCTTCACACTAGGTCCGATAGATTCAGTTGTTCTGAATTTTTGCAAGAGGTACGAGGTATGCCTCGGGCAAAATCCACCCGTCTCTTAGGAGGATTGTGATCCTCCTCCGTTACTTTGTGAATAACACTGAGTCTCATCGGTTCACCATCGACCACCTACTCCGTCTGTACAATCCCCGAATTTTTCGAGGGGGACTAATCAACTTACTCGCCGGGCCAGCAAGGCCTATTTTTTGAGTATTGATGAATATCGAGACCGAGATTGGCAATGACACTTTATTCGGGTAAAGATCGAAGACTTGATCCCTCCCGAGTTCATGCCATTCCCCGAGATGTAGAATGCATCTCGTACGTGCAATCTTTCCTTAAGTGCCAATTTTTCTTCATTTCCTTTCTCACCGTTTGCATTTGTGGTGATGCAACTATTGCCCGGGTTCCAAATGTTGTCCCCCAGCTCAAGGGGTGGATCGAAGGCATCTGTAAACACACGTCATACTCTGAGAACTCATGGCTCAAGCTTTAGAAGGGCCGATGGGAGGCTCGTTCTCATGGTAAGGTCCTCATCCGAATAGTTATTACTGTGCTTTTAATTCACATCATGCTGACCTTTCTTCTTTCTTTTGTAGGTTTGCCTAAGACTATCGAACTTAGGCCTTTGGTAGGGGACGAGGACGTGTCCTTATCCGTGGATCCCTCCATCATGGGACATCCTGGGGCTGCTGGGGGAAATAAGAAGAAGAAAAGAAAGGCTTCGGGCTCCCGGAGCTCCGAGGTGAAGCCAAAGAAAGAGTGGCTAGTAAACCCAAGAAGAGCTCCAACTCTCGGGCGCCGGATTCTGATTTGCATCTTCTGCTCAGGGATGAGTCCGAAGAAGATGATATTTTTATTACCCACGGATCGACCCTCACCGGGGAGAAGGCCACAGTCGAGGGGGCGGGCCGTGAGACCGATCTCCCTCTAAGTCAAGAGGTCGAGATGGAGACGGGGTTTGAGACCCCCCGAGACGTCGGCTCCGCTCCAAAGGAATCTCCTGATATAATAGAAATTATGGGGATGGCCTCCTACACCGAGTCCATGCTCGAGGAGGCCCAAGAAGGAAAAGAGAATTCCAATGAAGGAGTTCACGGCGCGGATGACCCCTTCATTCTTTCTTTGATGGTATGGACTCGTCCACTTTGAAAGATTTTTCCGGGTTGGGCGACTTGGAAGTCCGTAAGAAGGATACATCTTCGGAAGCTGGCGGGCCGAATTCGAGCCCAAAATTGATTAATCAATTTCCCGCTCCGAGTGTGGACCTCGGTTGCAAGGGATCGGTTATTCTTACTGTCCGGAGGATGCCCAGGTTCTATCTGCTCCCATGAGAATACCCAGCTATCTCCGATTCTTGGTGACCGAGGAAGACCAAGTAAAAATGAACGTGGTGAACGTGCGTGTCTTTTCAATGAGGCGCAGCAAGCGTTGAACCGGGTAAGGCATCATTAGTATTTTTGAATTTTACTTAGGTTTTGATATCTCTCACGTCTTTCATTGTTTTACAGGCCTCGGTACTTCATCATGAGAGCTTTCTCCGGTACCGGGTTGAGGCCAATCAGCTCGAGCTCGAGCTCAAGAAGCAGTCTTAAAAAGGGATATGTACAAGCTTCTCGGCGAGCAAAAAAACGGGGCCATCAAGGACCTTCAGGCCAAGCTAGATAGGGCTCAGAAGGAAGCTTCGACCCTGAGGCGGGAACATGCCGACCTAGTCGAAAAGGTAAAGGTCTTTGAAGTTAGAAACTAGGAACTATTCATGGCGACTAACGACCAAACCTCATAGGTCCAGTAGAAGATCGACTTGATCGCCCAACTCCGAGTTGAAATGAACGAGGTCAAAGCCATGGCTGATGGGTGAAAAATCAAAATGGACCGGCTAGCTTCGGAGAAGGAAACCCCCCAAGTAAAGCTGGCATCGGCTGAGGTTCAACTTCGGGTGGCAAAGAAGAAAGCCGATAAGCGGTCCCAGCTGAATGATGATCTCCGAGCATAATTGAGCTCGGCTTTAGCAGAACGGGACGCCCTCGGTAAGGAATACGAAGTAATAAAGTCCAAGTTGGACACAACCTCCGCCGATGCCGAAGAGATGGTGGCCCAGTACAAGGCCGATGTCGAAGCAGCCGAGGCTCTCCTGAAGACTAATACTGAATATATGAGGTGATTTTCTCGAAGGGAGACCCTCGAAGAGATCCATGCTTGAGGCTTTGACCTATTGGCCGAGATCGTGGAGGCAAAAAAGCTTGAGGCCGAGGCGAAGAAACTTTTTTAGCCTGAAGGTGTGTAGGGCTCCAAGGGTTCCGAAGGATCCAAAGGCTCCGACGGTTCTGGCGACTGATGACGTCCAAATCCACTACTAAAACGTAAATGGACAAGGTCGCATGCGATATAATTTACCCAACTATGAGTCGGGGTCGAATCCTACAGAGAACAATATGTAGGCGATTAGGAATGTAAGAGAATTATCACTTGTCGCGCAATGTCAAACACTAAGAATTGATTTGAGAAAATGTTTTATATCTAAATGCGGAAATGTAAACTAACCTAGAAAGAAAGTAAAACGATCAATGGCTACAAGGATGAATGCATCGGGAATTACACTCAAGTAATGATCCAATGTATTTTACGATTTTACAAATATGAGCGAGTTTATGTTAATTAGCCACGGATAATTATTCTTAATTAGCTTCTTCCGAAGACTAACAAGACTTCCTAATTGAATTATTCCTAACCCAATTAAGAGAATAAGCACAACCGAATATGGTTACAAGTAATTCAATCCTATCCATAGTTAGAATCTATAAAATGAGGGTTAAAACCTCAAGTTCTTGTTAATTAATCTTTTCCAACCCCAAATTATCTTTTCCAAAATTAATTCGGAGTTAATGGGCGAGTCCTAGGGTTAGCTAATCCCTTTAGAAAAATTAAAGAACAAGAATAATTAAAGTAACAATAACTCACTTCATAAAAGCATAAAAATCATTCAATACATAAGCACAACAAGGTATTTAATCCACACTTTAAACATAAATATTTTCATAAACAAGATTCAAGTTTTGAATAAAAAACTACACACTTAGATATACAATACAAAGCAAGAAAATTAAGAAAGCAACATAAATGGGTAAGAAATTCTCAACCAAAAGCTTCAAATCTTCAAGACCAAAGTGTGTGTGCAAAGCCCTAGCTTCCAACCTTGTTCTCTCAAGCCCTAAGACTGAAAATATGCCAAAGATATTTTACAAATGAGCCTAGTCGGGTATTAAATGGTTTGGGGCCAAAAATGTAAAATTCCAGAATTGCCCGGGTCTGAAGCTCGATTTTCGCATTTGCGAACAAAGGTTCGCAATTGTGAAGTATGGATATACTGTGCACTTTTGCATTTGCGAAGAGGACTTCGCATTTGCGAAGAGGACTTCGCATTTGCGAAGTTTGACTCCCCTGGTTGACTTCGCATTTGCGAAGTTTTTTTCGCATTTGCGATAACTGCCTAGATCACATTCCTTCGCAATTCCCATACTTTCCTCGCAATACCCAAGTCTGTAATCTTCGCAATTCCCAAGATTATGTCACAATTGCGACCACTGAGGGCATTGCCCAGATTTTCCTCTTTTTAGCTTCTTTTTGACTTGTTTCACTTGGTTTCTTCAACATCACTTCTAAATCACATAGAACCTGTAATATAGAAGTAAATGACATTAAACACGTGATTTTATCACATCAATCATAGCAAAAATATAGGCTTAAAGACAAGATAAGTTGGTAAAATACCAACTTATTAAACCCCCAAACTTAAACTATTGCTTGTCCTCAAGCAATGAAAACCACAAAATCTCCTCTCAAGTATTTAACTCAACTACATCTTTACCATGCTAAGCCAAAAAGGTCTACTATAAGCACAAATGCATGGCTTCGATTGGTACCAACAATTAAACCAATGCATATGAATTGCCGAACACTTTTCATGAACTTCATTACATTTCAAATGCCCAAACACTATGCAAATCAAAGTAGCAAATCAAGTCATGACACTAAAGCTTCAAAATTTGCTTCTCTATCACAATTATCATTCTTTGGTCATTTCTTCCAATTGAAAATGGGATTCAATTCACAACTCAAATTTCATGTGCCCTCACATTTAAGAGAGGATCCCACACTCATAAATCTTAATTCAAAACACAAATAGGATATCAAGTGGAAAGAATTAACTCTCTCTCAAAAAGATGTTCAAATGCTTACAAGTAGTACCATAGGCTTGCCCTTCATGTATTCCTCCACTAATGTAGACAACTTGGTTCAAAATCAATTAAGACTTAAAGGGTTGTAGTCTAGGCTTTTGGTTAAGGTGGGGTACAATTTTGGTTAGAATGACTCAAAACATCTCCAAGCACTACAAAATTTACACTCAAAATCCACTTCTTTCGAAAACATTCTCCATCCTTTCTTCACTTTTTATTCCACACCTAGTCTTCCCTTTATTCACAACTTTTTATCATTTTATTCCATTGTTTTTCTTTCCTTTTCAAAATCAAAGAAGGTTTCACTTTTTTTTTCTACCTTCCACCTTTTTAAACAACTTCCACATCACAACTTTCCATGTTTACACTTTCAAAGTACTTAGGGAAGTAGGGTGCCAAAAGCTAGATCAATATAGAACAAAGGATTAAAGCTTGTAACATGGTTTCCAAAGACTAGGGAAACTATTCAAGGGTAGGAAATTTAAGGCACAATAGCGGTCCTAATATCATTTTTCAAACCAAGTTAGTCTATAATTTCGTCTTGAAGCACATTTCGGGCAAGTTCTAAACTACAAGTAATGCAAAAGAACTCACAATAAATCTCATCACACATGGCACATGAACACTCAAGTGGAATACAAATCCAAAATCTAATTGAAACCAATGACTCAAAGAGGTTACATATAGCATAGGAAGCTATTTAGTGAATTAAAGAGCCAAAATTTGAGTCTAAAAGTCATGACATCTCTACTTTAATTATTTTTCTTTTTCAACAACCAAAAATTCATATGCCAAGGTTAAAATCATGTTGGTACCAAGCAAGCCACAACTTGTTCAATGGGCACAAACTCCAACCCAAACCATTTATTCTTCCTAATATTAACATAGCTATATCTAAGCTACAAGGCTAAATCCCTTAAGAAAGTTGTCTATCCATCCATTATCGGGAAAAGTCGACAAAAATTTACTAACATTTACCCGGTTCAAAATGAAAATTGGCATCCTTAGAAAAAGAACCGTGGTATAAAGAAAACCAAGGATATCGCCACTAGCATAAAACATTCTATAAAAAAAATTTAAGAAGCTAATAACCAAAATTAAGAAGTTAATAAACATCAAGTAACTAAAACATAATATATATATATATATATATAAACATCAAGTAACTAAAACATAATAGATATAACGACAAGAAATTAAGAAGCTACTAAACATAATAATATCACACATCATATGAAAATATACTAACAACAAAATGAAAGCAACTACAGTACCAATCTGCCTTAATAACAGTTATACAAGAAGCCACCCCCAACTAAAGATGTTGCAATATCCCCAATGCAACAAAACATGATAGAGTAAAATGGTGGAAAGTGCTCCCTGAATACTGCATCAAGTGCTCTCCTCGCTATCTGAGTCAGAATCATCCTCCTCACCTTCTTCCTCGGACCAATGAACAGGAACATTATCATCATCTACCGGCCTGGTCGATGGCATTGGGTCTTGAGGCTTTAGGACTTTCCACAACCCCTTTACACCCTTCCACATGCGAGTAAAGAATTTGTCTCTTTTCTTCTCCCTTTTCTTCATTTGAGTGTGTGCCTTTTCTAGATTGCCATGGGAACTACTCAACTCACCATGCTTCTTGGCCAGATCAGAGTATGCCTTCTCTAGCGCCGTAAGGTGATCCCCCTGCTTCCTATGATCCCCAAGGTATTTTTGGGAATCTTTCTTTGAAGTGTAAGCGGGTCCCTTAGATGTCTCCCTAGGTCCCTGTGGGAGGCCAGCTACTAGCTCACGAATCACTCGCATCTCCTCACTAAGCACAACAATGGTCCTCCTGCAGAGGATGATGACTGACTACTCGAATCAACTTGAGAAGAAGAACCCATCTTTCTTTTTTTTCTCTTCACTGCGCCACCCTCTCCTCTCTTCTTTAATGGATTTAGAGGCTTTCCCGGCTCTATCCAATTGTCCCCCGGAGCCTCTTCCACCCCAGCAAGCTGGCACAGCTCAGTGATAAACGATGGAATATCAATGATGGACTATTCTGCATCTGATACTCTCTTAGTTCATTGATGAAGATTTCACCAACATTCAGCTGAATACAATCAAGGATGCAGGCTATCATCTAAGCTTTCGTGACCGGGATGTTCCATATGTTCGACACAGGGGAGATACGACTGCATATGATGGCCAGCCATATCTTTGCTTCGGCAGTGAATTCTTTGGATGTGATCCCTCTCTTCTCAGCTGCCCATGGAACATCTGCCCCCGGGCATAATTTGGACACCAATCACTCCCCTAAAGTACAATCTTTTGCCCTGAATGGGGCCATGTCGTGGTCTGGCAAATGATAGAAGTGATTCACAGTTTTAGCCCCAATGTGCACCATTTTGCCTCGAATTCTCATCTTGGGCTTTTTTAGCCTGATAGCTGGGAGGTTGGCAAAAAATTCCCTCACCCATTGCTCATTTGCTCGGCAAGGTTGAGGGGCAAAACAGTTCCATCCCATGGCCATTAGCCTTTGATAGAACTCAGGAAGACGTTCCTGGACGTTGTCTAGCAGTATACCACTTTCCGGGAGCACATTCTTCGAGATCAGGTTTTCAAATTACCGTTCTTGACATTCCAATGACAAGAACCAGTGTTGGTCAAAGTTCTGCTCAGTTCCAAAGGGGTTGTCACTTGCGGATCCTTCAGAGTTGGAGCTCATTTTCCAATTATAGCGCCTGTCAACAAATGATAAGAGTGAAAACATGGTATGGCTATGGAGAATAGTGCAAAATGAATCAAATATGCCAAAGGAATGATCGGACAGTTGAAACCCAGCCTTAGAATTTTTTTAGGATTTTCAAATTTTCAATTGTCTGCTCTCTGATATCGCAATTCCCAAGAAATCATCGCAATTGCGATGTTATCAAAGGTGGCATTTGCGAAATATTCTTCGCAATTGCGAAGAACACTGGCCTCTGATAAGCTCGCATTTGCGATGAAAGTTTCGCAATTGCGAAGGTTGCTGGGACTTGGGTTTTTCGCAATTGCGACCACTTTTTCGCAAATGCGAAAAGGCCTTCGAAATTGCAATTTCATCGTCCCCAGCCTCACCTTTTTCAGAGGACAGTTTTTTTAAGCCCTAATGTTTTGGAATCAAAGTCATTTTCAGTGAATCCAATCATCGTTTAAACATAAATCATGCATTAAACTTCATAGACAACCATGAATCAAAAAATATCGATGTTTCGGCCAAGAATTTCATTCGGGCCTTTCATCGATCACATAAAAAGCACAAAAACTTCACTTCTATTAGACAAGCTTTGGGTACTCAAACTTCCCCAAATTTTTAGCAAAGAGCATAATCACACACTCTCAACCAACCTCACCCAGAAATTGATATAAGTTTTGACAAATATTTGAACAATTCCAGGCAGAGAATGATACCCATTTGGACTTTAGGGTGGCATAGAATCAAAGAAGAATAAAGAAGAAGAAGAAGATGAAGAAAAAGAAGAAAGAGTGATTAAACTTTCATACTTGGATCCATGCAATTAGGAGTGAGCGTTGATGGAGTTTTACAGTGGTGAGGGTGAGGAAGACAAGAGTTTGAGAGCCTTAGGGTCTTTTTTCTTCAATTTTTGTTCAAAATGAGTGAGTGTCTGCTTTTACCTCTCTGATGTCGCAATTGCGACACAGCCTTCACAATTGCGAAGGTCAATGAAACATGTTGTTGTCACAATTGCGACAAAACTTGGGGAATTGCGATGGGAAAGTTTCGCAAATGCGAAAACTGCCCCTGCATTTTTCAATGGCTACTGCCTTTCATGCTCTCCGCCTCTCCGACCTACTCAAATTAACTCCAAAAATAATGAAACTTGGCATATTAGTTAGTAAAAGTATAATAAGCTATTATACAAAAGAAAATTTCAAAAATGACTACAAACTTTGAAAAACGATGGGTTGCCTCCCACCAAGCGCTGCTTTTAATGTTGTGGCACAACGCAAAACAGCTTTACCACTTTTCTCTCCACTTGGATGATATGAATTGGGCACCTAGCTTGGAATCAAGCTTGTGACCACGAGCGATGAGGGGTGGTAAGTCGATGATCAAGCCAAGCCTTAAATTCTTCATTTTGCACTTCTTGGCTCTCATGTGAGGAATGTCATTTTGCTTTCTTGTTCCCTCAAATTGTAGGATGTATGGTATGAGTTTTTCCTCCTCGCAGTCCTTCATTGATTCGTGTAGTTCAACTTCCATATCACCACACAATTCCAATGTTGAAAAATGCTTGGAATGTGACTTCAAACCTCCAACTTGCAATTTTTCTCGAATTTTGACATCCTCTTTTTCCCTCGGATTAGAGTCAATCTCAACCACATTTTCATTTATACCGGTTGACTCTAATTCCATATTTTTCTTGGCATCATTAACACTCATGGAGTCGGTTGGCAGATGTTCAATTCTTGATTCCTCAAAGTAGAGCTCACTTTCTTCCTCGAAATCGGACTCTTCTTGACTTCCTTCCACACTTTCAAGTTGGTGGGCATAGTGATCCTCAACCAATATTTTCATTTGATCTTCCAAATTGCGGATATGTTCATCATTGTAAGCCAAACCTTGTTTCAAGTCCTCGAGTGCAAAGTTGTGCTTCTCCTCATTTTCAAGAATGGTCTCCAATATGAGCATCATCTTCTCATCTTGAGCATTTGAGAGTTCTTCTTGGTTTTGATCGAGTGCCAAGGAAGGATTTCCGTATTCCACATCTAAGGAAATTTTTTGTATATCATTAACTTCTGAGGATTTTTGGACCTCTAAAGCTTCACGCATTTCTCCCATTTATGAGTGCAACCTTTCAAGTGCCAAGTCATTTTGGAGACTATTCTCCAAAAGCTCCTCCAAGGCACTTTGTTCTTTGTTTCCTCCTTCAAGTAGGCACTCCAACATGAGCTTGAACTCTCCATTTCGGCCATGCTCAACTTCTTCCACTTCCATAGCCCTATAATTTTCATCAAAAAAGTAGAATCATCATAGCAGGGGCTTGAAGAAGGGAAGGACAAATAAGCATAATCATCCCAATGACCATTTTAAAAACCACACTTATCACAAATACTCCACTCATGGGTTTGAAATTGTGCGCACAATCCACCCCCTGGAGAATTTAAACAATTTTGCCACAAGTGTGGTCCTCCACAATAAGGACAAGGGTCATCAAAGTATGAACAACTACCATCTGACCAATTTTCATTATATGATGCCATTTTTTCAAAAAAATAAGAAAATAAATAAGAAACAAACAAGAAAAATAGACCAAGGTAAGAAAAATAATTACACAAATATTCACAAGTTTGGACCAAAGCACTTACACTTATTTCTCAAATAACTTAAATTACGCCAAATTGTTCCCCGGCAACGGCGCCAATTTTGATGACGTCCAAATCCACTACTAAAAAGTAAATGGACATGGTCACACGCAATATAATCTACCCAACTATAAGTCGGGGTCGAATCCCACAGAAAACAATATGTAGGCGATTAGGAATGTAAGAGAATTATCACTTATCATGCAATGCCAAACACTAAGAATTGATTTGAGAAAATATTTTATATCTAAATACCGAAATGTAAACTAACCTAGAAAGCAAGTAAAATGATCAATGGCTACAAGGATGAATGCATCGGGAATTACACTCAAGTAACGATTCAATGTATTTCACGATTTTACAAATATGAGTGAGTTTATGTTAATTAGCCACGGATAATTATTTCTTAATTAGCTTCTTCCGAAGACTAAAAAACTTCCTAATTGAATTATTCCTAACCCAATTAAGAGAATAAGCACAACCGAATATAGGTATAAGTAGTTCAATCCTATCCCTAGGTAGAATCTATAAAATGAGGGTTAAAACCTCAAGTTCTTGTTAATTAATCTTTCCCAACCCCAAATTATCTTTTCCAAAATTAATTCGGAGTTTTTGGGCGAGTCCTATGGTTAGCTAATCCCTTTGAAAATATTAATGAACAAGAATAATTAAAGTAACGATAACTTACTTCATAAAAGCGTAAAAATTATTCAACACATAAGCACAACAAGGTATTTAATCCACACTTTAAACATGAATATTTCCATAAACAAGATTTAAGTGTTGAATAAAATACTACACACTTAGATATACAATACAAAGCAAGGAAATGAAGAAAGCAACATAAATTGGTAAGAAATTCTCAACCAAAAGCTTCAAATCTTCAAGACCAAAGTGTGTGTGCAAAGCCCTAGCTTCCAACCTTGTTCTCTCAAGCCCTAAGAACTAGAAATATGCCAAAGATATTTTACAAATGTGCCTAGTCGGGTATTAAATGGTTTGGGGCCAAAAATGTAAAATTCCAGAATTGCCCAGGTCTGAAGCTCGATTTTCGCATTTGCGAACAAAGGTTTGCAATTGCGAAGTATGGCTATACTGTGCACTTTCGCATTTGTGAAGAGGACTTCGCATTTGCAAAGTTTGATTCCCCTGGTTGACTTCGCATTTGCGAAGTCTTTTTCGCATTTGCGATGACTGGCTAGATCATATTCCTTCGCAATTCCCATAATTTTCTCGCAATACCCAAGTCTGTAATCTTCACAATTCTCAAGATTATGTCGCAATTGCGACCACTGAGGGCATTGACCATATTTTCCTCTTTTTAGCCTCTTTTTGACTTGTTTTACTTGGTTTCTTCAACATCACTTCTAAATCACATAAAACCTGTAATATAGAAGTAAATGACATTAAACACGTGATTTTATCACATCAATCATAGCAAAAATATAGGCTTAAAGACAAGATAAGTTGGTAAAATACCAACTTATCAATGACAAATCGGGCCCCGGTGAAGATTAGGCATGAATGCCTTAGAACTTTTTTAGTTTTTGTATTGTGTATATTATTTTGTTTATTTTGGGGCAGTTTTTGTTGGGCCTTTGTTAATACATTCCGGAATATATAAAAATTTTCTTTTTTGGCAATTTCGAGTCTCTACTTGTTTAGCATCTTTTCATAAATTCTATTCTTGTAAATATTTCTAATGCCTTAGGATAAAATCAAATGTAGTATTAAGTCACTTGTTGTTCGGAGGTCCGAACAGAGCCTGACTTCGATGCAACTTTATTTGCTCGAAGCTTTGAAAACTCTAGGTGACCAGAAGTTTTCCCAAGATGTTTAAGTGATTTTAGATGATGTTTTTGCCAAGGGTAACCTTTTAGCAGGTTTTGAATTTTTATGAAGGCCTTATGTTTTGATTACGGGCTTCGGACGTCTCCGAGCTATTTTTTACGGTGGTTGCAACTTTTTGTGTTTAGGCACTACCTAATAGGTTTTGTGCCTTCGGGATTTGGAATCCCGAGTTGTCCAAACTTATTTTGGATGACAGTCCCCGAGTAGGGGTAGCCCATGCGCTCGATAGTCCCCGAATAGGGATATCCCTTAGGCTCGATAATCCCTAAATAGGGGTTGCCTTGGGCTCGATAGTCTCCGAATAGGGATATCCCTTAGGCTCGATAATCCCTGAATAGGGGTAGGGCTCGATAATCCCTAAATAGGGGTATCCCTTAGGATCAATAGTCCAGGAATGGGGATAGCCCTTAGGCTCGATGCTTTAAGAGGCAAAAATACGTAATAGCAAGGTGAAAACTTTCTTTCATTTTTGTGTGTAAAGTACATGATCAAAAACGTGTAGAAGCTTGTATTATGGCTAAGGTGGCCTATGCGGGTACGATTCGCTTGACCGTTTGGCCCTTACAATGAATCCTAACCACCGAACCAAAGCCGTTCAAGTACAAAGTTTCGTTCTTTCTTTGCTAAGAAACCTTAAGCCGAGGGTGATGGCCCCCAGTATTTGAGGTCAATCTTGAGAGGGATCGGATATTGTTGATGCGACCATTGACTCCGATTTAAAACCAGTCTTCGAATCTAAGTTAGCATAATTTACTGTTGCCTTGTTAAAAACCTTGCCGAAAAACCCATTTGGGATAAAAACGGTTCAAGGGAAAAAGAGTGCAACGCGTGCTTTCTGACCTAATAGTCACATTCTCCTTTGGATGTTGTCTGCAAGTGTTAGCCCGATTAATAATATTATAAAGAGGTAAATGAGATCGTACCTTAGCAGTAGTACCACTTTAAGTGCATCACATTCCCGTTGTTCAGTAGTTGTGCACCATTTCCTGATTTGAGTTTGTTCGAGCCTTTGCTCGTAATTCTGATGACTAGATATGGTCCTTCCCAATTTAGCCCCGGCTTTCCCTCGTTCGGGTTTCGGGTGTGCAGTGTTACTTTTCTTAACACCAAGTCCCCAATCTTGAAGTGTCAGAGGTTGGCTCTTCGGTTGTAATACCTTTCTATCCACTGTTTTTGGGCGGTCAACCGGACTAGGGAGGCCTCACGTCTTTCATCCAATAGTTCCAAGCTCGTGCTTATTACCATACCGTTCGATTCTTCGGCCGCATATCAGAACCTAAGGCCCGGTTCTCCCACTTCGACCAGTATTAGTGCTTCGGAGCCATAGACCAATAAAAATAGGGTGGCCTTGGTACTAGATTTCGAAGTTGTATGGTATACCCACAAGACTTCGGGCAAAATTTCCTTCCACTTCCCTTTGTCATCGGTCAACCTCTTTTTCAAGTTTTGGAGTATGTCTTGTTTGTAGATTCCTCTTGTCCATTCCCACTAAGTGATAGGGTGTGGATAGTATCTTTCTAATCTCGTGGTCTTTGAAAAACTTGTTTACCTTGCTGTGATGAATTGCTTCCCGTTATCACACACGATCTCGGCCGATATCCCGAACTGGCATATTATGTGGTCCCAAATGAAGTCAATAACTTCTTTTTCCCAGACTTTTTCGAACGTTTGAGCTTCGACTTATTTAGAAAAATAATTGGTCATAAACAATACAAATTGAGCCTTACTAGGTGCCCATGGTAGGGGACTGACGATGTCCATTCCCCATTTCATGAATAGACATGGGGACAAGACCGAATGGAGTAGCTCTCCGAGTTGATGGATCATCGATACGTGCCTTTGACAACCGTCGCATCTTCCGAACCAAAGATTCCGCCCCGAATGGTTTTTATAGGTGTCTTCGTGAACTTCTCTCAAGACATATTCGGTATCTACCAGCCCCAAACATATGGCGAGCGGGCAGTCGAATGTTCTTCTGAACAAAGTCCCTTCGGACAGGCTAAACCTGGCCGCCTTCATGCGTAGAACTCTCGATTCTTTAAGATCCGAGGGCAACTTCCCAGTCTTCAAATAGTCTATGCACTTGTTTCTCCAATCCCAAGTTAAACTTGTTGAGTTTATTTTGGCATTACCTACTTCTACTCCCGATTTCATGAGTTGTGCGACAGTTCCTAAGCTGAATTCATCGTTATCAACCGATGACCCCAAGTTAGCCAGAGCATCGGCCTCGCTATTTTGATCTTAGGTCATGTGCTGTAAGGTCCATTCCTTGAATTGATGCAGTGTTACCTGCAATTTGTCTAAATACCTTTTCATTCGTTCCTCTTTTACTTCGAACGTCCCATTGACTTGATTTACCACAAGGAGGGAATCGCACTTAGCTTTGACCATGTCGGCCCCAAGGCTTTTAGCTAATTTGAGACCTGCAATCATGGCCTCATATTCGGCCTCATTGTCAGTCAATTTCACAGTTCTAATAGACTGCCTAACTACGTTACTCGTAGGCGGTTTCAACACGATGCCGAGTCCGGATCCCTTTTCATTCGAGGCAACGTCCGTAAAGAGGGTCCAGATTCTTGAGAAAGTCCCCAAGTTTAACAACAATTTCGACTTCGGGTAGTAAGGACGGTGTAAAGTCGGCAACGAAGTCTGCAAAAATTTGTGATTTGATGGCGGTTCGGGGTCCATATTCGATATCGTACCCGCTAATCTCTACGGCCCATTTAGCCAACCGGCCCTAGAACTCAGGTTTGTGCATAATGTTTCTGTTATATCTCGTGTTTTCATATGTTAAAAGTTTCGTCTTCAGTTAATCGACGTAGACTCGGGAATGAGATTATCTTGGGGTCAATGTATTTATGCTATTTATAACAAGCGATAAATAAGTGTCATGAAGGATAAAGGGTACACGAATTAAAGAAAATGAGTTTCGTTGAAAGTGGCCAATTTGAGATAAAATATAGATCGAGCAATACTACCTGATATTTATGGACTAGTACCATACAAGGTATCATATGGCCGTGATAGTATGATGTATAAAGTATATTAAAAATGCGTAGTATTTTAGGTAATTTGAGATAATTCTTAATTATACGGATAATTGATTAATTACCGGGTAACAGGACATTACCTAGTTAATTAATAAAATTAGTGGATAAGATTAATCCCTCCCCCCAAAAACGTGGCACAAAGCCACAAAACTAAGAGAATGACTCTTAGTAATTCTATGCCTAGGTGGCTAACTAAGAATAATAAGAATTTAACAAGTAAAGGCTTACTACAATCTTGTTCCATTTTATTTTAGACAAAAGAACCAAAAATGTCCAAAATCCTAAAAGCAAGGAACATATTCTTTCCTAGTTCAATACTACAAGAACATAAGCTTAGTTCGTTCAAAATACTTCAAAGAACAGAAGCTTAATTCCATCCAATTTTTGCGGTTCTAAAAGAGTACGATGCAATCTTCGCCAAGAATATTATAGGGAGTTTTCCCTACTCCAGATATGTTAAAGACATCCCTTCTTTCTTTTTGGCATGGTTCAAGTTATACAAAAGAAACGAGCAAATGGACAGTTTTTATAAATGACTCTATTCATAGAAATATTGGGGGTCTCTATGTTCTTGATTCCCATATGACATATTATTACATCTTCTGTTCATGGATCTCAAAATAATATACAATTGATAAAGCTTATCCAAAAATAATATTGAGATTTTTAACATATTTTCATGCATTTTATTTATTTATGCATTTACATTGACCCATGACCAAACGGCATTGTATACGCGTATTTATATGTATATATTTATGTATATGGGATATGTGAAAAAGGTTACGACGTTATATACGCACCACCACCTGATCAGTTGGTATATGTTGATGATGTTGCCCACAGTGGCTGAGACTATATGATGAGATGCCCTCAGAGGCTTGATGATATTATGTACACCTATACCCATGCATGACACGACATTTATATGCACGTGCATGATATTATAAATTTTCAAAATTTACAAAGTTATTCAGATTTACAGATGAATTTCTTTATTCCATGTTTCATCTATGTGTTTTACGTACTGATTTTCATGCCTTACATACTCAGTACATTTTTCGTACTGACACCCTATTTCACGGGGCATGAGTTTCATGCTCGCAGGTGCAGGTAGGCATGCTGACGGTCCCCCTTATTAGGATCCTTAATCAGTGAGAGTTGGCGTGCTCCACTTGATCCGGAGCTGCTTTTGATTTTGGTACGATATGTTTGTATATATATATCGGTATGACGTGGCTCAGTCTCGTATTTGTACAATTATATTTCTATTAGAGGTCTGTAGATAGTATGTCTAGTTGGATAGTATGTGGCCTTGCCGACTTCCAATTTTGAGGTACATAGTTGTCTATAGCAGCCTTGTCGGCTCGCCCTACATATCTTGCACATATATGTACATATGCCTTTTTGGGCAGGTTTCCTTCATGTATATTATTCTAGTAATTCAGCAGATGTTATTCAGGTTTATATATTAGATGCATGCTTAAGGGTGTTTGACAAGTAGGACTCAAGCACCCGTCGCAGCCCATCGGTTTGGGTTGTGACAAAAGTGGTTTCGGAGCAGTTCTGTCCTAGGGTTATCTACAGACCGTGTCTAGTAGAGTCTTTGTTTATGTGTGTGTTGTGCACCACACTTATAGACAGGAGGCTACAGGACATATATGATGTTATCCTCTCTTTTTATCTTAGATCGTGCAATACAAGAATTCATGTTCCTAATGATAGGTTATATTTTCAGCGATGGATCCAAAGACTACAACATCCCAAAAAGGAAAGTCCGTGGCTAGCGATACTACTAGTCGAGCGCCACGAGTTACCACGGCTTAGGGAGAGTGTCATAGTGAGATTCCATCTCAGACTTCACATACCCCGCCCTTTCCAGAAGAGCTTCGAGGGGCACCAGCTCCAGTGCCTTCCCCTGTACATTCAACACCTTATCCAGATACACTGGGTCAGAAGATAAAAGATGTTATTCAGCTATTGACCCGATTAGTAGCCGTGCAGGCTCAACGTCAGGAAGTAGGTATTGGTTATGAAGATAGGTCCGTCAGTGCGAGGGTTCGTGACTTTATTATTTAGACCCTTCGGTATTCACTAGAGGAGATCCAAACGAGGACCCTCAAGTATTTATTGATAGAGTGTAGAGGACGTTAAGGGTAGTGAAGGCTACTACGACTGAGTCAGTTGAGCTAGTTTCCTATAGACTCCGAGATGTTGCAGTTAATTAGTACGAGTCTTGGGAATTGTTCTGAGGTGAGGATGCCCCTCCAACAATATGGCAAGAGTTTATAGAAGCTTTTCTTCGTCATTATTTGCCACCAGAGCTTAGACGGGCTAGAGTTAATAGGTTCTTGACCCTTCGGCAAGGTAACATGAGTGTTCGGGAGTACAATCTTCAGTTTGATTCATTGGCTAGGTATGCTCCCACTATTGTATCTAAGATAGAGGATCGGGTTCACCGATTCATGATGGGATTAGAGCCTCACTTGCTTAATGATTGTATGTCGGTCTCACTTCAGCCAGACATGGATATTTCTCGTATTCAGGCATTCGCTTAGGGTATAGATGAGCGTAAGCAGAAATAGAGGGCCGATCGTGAGTATGATAGGGCCCAGAATAAGAGAGCAAGGTCTTCGGGTCCTTCTAGTGAGTTTCGAGGTGGTCAGAGGCAACAGTACCCGAGTTATCCAGCCCAGCCATTGGCTAGCGCACCCCCTCAGTTTGGCGATAAGAAATTTGATAGTTCTACATATTTAGGGTCTGTTCAGAATTTCAAGGCCTCAAGTTCTCAGTATAGGGGTGAGTCAAGTCAGATGAGGCCGCCCTTGCCACGATGTGCTCAATGTGGTAAGCAGCATACCGGGCAGTGTCGTATATGATTAGGTGTTTGTTATACATGTGGTTATTCGGGCCAAGTTATGAGGGACTGTCCGACAAGAGGTGATGCAAGCATAGCTCAGCTAGCAGGATCTGTAGCTGGTTCGTCATCATCAGTATGCCCCCCTAAGCAAGGTCCACAAGCACCAATGAGTCATGGTAGAGGTAGAGGCGGAGCATCTAGCTTGAACAGTCCTCATAACCGCATTTATGCGTTGGCAGGGCGACATGATCAGGAGTCATCGCCTGATGTTGTTACAGGTATATTATCAGTCTCCTCATATGATGTATATGCACTAATTGACCCAGGTTGCACCTTATCATATGTTACTCTGTTGGTTGCTAGTAAGTTTGGAATAAAACCTGAATAGGTTAAACCTTTTGAGGTGTCTACACATGTTAGGGACTCAGTGATAGCTAAGTAAGTATATAGGGGCTATATAATAGTAGTTCATAATCAATCTACCGTAGCGGACCTAATTGAGTTAGATATGGTGAATTTGATGTTATAATAGGTATGGATTGGTTGGCTTCTTGTCATGCCAACGTTGATTGTAGATCAAAGATAGTTCGATTTCAATTTCCAGGGGAGCCTGTTTTGGAGTGGAAAGGTAATACGGCGTCGCTGAGAGGTAGATTTATTTCCTATCTCAAGGCAAGGAAGTTGATCAGAAAGGGCTGTATTTATCACTTAGTTCGGGTTCAGGATATGGAAATGGAGTCACCAACCATTCAGTCCATCCCTGTGGTTAATGAGTTTTCTAATGTTTTTCCCGATGAGCTTCCTGGCCTTCCGCCAGAGTGAGAAATTGAGTTTGCTATTGATCTACTACCAGATACTCATCCAATATCTATTCCTTCCTATAGAATGGCCCTCTCAGAGCTAAAAGAGTTAAAAGAACAACTAAAGGACTTGCTTGAAAAAGGCTTTATTAGATCCAGTACATCACCGTGGGGAGCACCTATGTTATTTGTGAGGAAGAAAGATGGTTCATTACGGATGTGTATTGATTATAGACAGTTGAATAAGGTGACGATTAAGAATAAGTACTCACTCCTGAGGATTGACAATTTATTTGATCAGTTTTAAGCTACCAAGTATTTTTCAAAAATAGACTTGAGGTTCGGGTACCATCAGGTAAGGGTTAAGGAGGAAGATATTCCGAAAATAACATTCAGTACCAGATATGGGCACTTTGAGTTTCGTGTTATGTCGTTCAGTTTGACCAATGCCCCATCAGTATTCATGGATTTGATAACCGTGTGTTCAGGCCCTTTTTAGATCTGTTTGTAATAATATTTATCGACGATATATTGGTATATTCTCGTTCAGAGGCTAAGCATGCAGATCACTTGCGTACTGTGCTCAGAGTTCTACAAGAAGGGAAGTTGTATTCAAAATTCTCTAAATGTGAATTCTAGTTGAACTCTGTAGCTTTCCTTGGGCATATCATTTCGGGTGAAGGCATCCGGGTGGATACACAAAAGATTGAGGCAGTGAAGACTTGGCCTAGACCCACAACACCGACGGAGGTTCATAGCTTTCTCGATTTGGTAGGTTATTACATGAGATTTGTAGAGGGATTTTCTTTCCTTTCAGCACCTTTGACAAAGTTGACTCAGAAGGGAGTAAAGTTTCAATGGAATGATGCTTGCGAATAGAGTTTCCAGGCATTAAAGGACAGATTAACTTCAGCATCGGTTCTAATGCTCCCAGAAGGGACCGATGGTTATGTGATCTATTGTGACGCTTCAGGCGTTGGATTAGGTTGTGTGTTGATGCAGCATGGTAAGGTTGTAGTTTATGCTTCTAGACAACTAAGAAAGCACGAGAAGAACTATCTGACCCATGATTTAGAGTTAGCCGCGGTGATTCATGAACTAAAGATGTGGAGGCACTACTTGTATGGCATTCATGTTGATATCTATACGGATCATAAGAGCCTCTAGTATATCTTCAAGTAAAAGGAATTAAATTTACACCTAAGGAGATGGTTGGAGCTACATAAAGACTATGATGTTGATATTTTACACCATCCGGGGAAGGAAAACATAGTGGCCGATGCCCTCAGCCGTAGATCTATGGGTAGCCTGTCATACTTACAACCAGAAAAAAGGGGAATAGCCCATGAGGTTCACCAACTAACTAGTCTTGGAGTTTGATTACTGGACTCAGGTGATATTGGAATTACTATTTAGGATATGGAAACATCCTCTTTAGTAACTGAAGTAAAGGAATGCCAATACGAGGATCTTGTGTTCGTTCATTATAGATATACCACCCCTCAGAAAGAGAAGACACCGTTTGAGGTTACAGAAGATGGAGTCCTCAGATATCGAGGACAATTATGTGTCCCTAATGTTGCAGGGCTGCGTCGGCAAGTTATGGGAGAAACTCACTATTCTCATCCCCAGACAGATGGACAGGATGAGTGTACTATTCAGACATTGGAGGATATGTTACGAGCTTTTGTGATAGACTTCAAAGGTAGCTGGGATGATCATCTGCCGCTTATTGAGTTCGCATATAATAATAGCTACCATTCCATTATTCAGATGGCTCCATACAAAGTTCTTTAGGGAAGAAAGTGTAGATCGCCTATAGGGTGGTTCAATGTTGGGTAAGAGATGCTAGTAGGACCAAAATTGGTACAACAGGCAATCGAGAAAATTAAGCTTATAGAGGAAAGGCTAGTAGCAGCTCAAAGCCGTCAGAAGTCTTATGTGGATAATCGACGGTGAGACTTGGAATATAAGGTTGACAATTGAGTATTCCTAAAGGTATCATCGATGAAAGGCATTATGAGGTTCTAAAAAAGGGAAAACTTGTACATTGGACAATATAGGATCATACACAAGGTAGGCCAGGTAGTATATGAGTTAGAATTGCCCTCGAAATTAGAATCTGTCCATCCGGTTTTTCACGTATCTATGTTACGGAAGTGCATTGGCGATCCTACCTGAGTGGTGCCCACGTATGATGTACAAATTACAGAGGACTTGTCATACGAGAAAATTCCGGTTGCTTCCCTAGACCGACAAATCCGCAAGCTATAGAATAAGGAGGTAGCCTCAGTGAAAGTACTTTGGAGAAACAACAATGTGGAAGAAACGACTTGGGAGGTCGAAGAAGACATGAAGTCAAGATATCCTTACTTATTTCCTCCTCCAGAGAAGGGTCCGACTAAGACATCACAACCGTAAGGTACGCGTATAAATTCTTGTGTTGGTTATTGTCATTAGTCTTGTGAGGTCATTGTCGTTATTGATGATTATAGTCCTATGTGGCGTTGAGTTATTAAGCTTCTACAGGGAGAATTTGTAGTAGTGTTATTACATAGGCGACTCTACCAAGGTTATATAGATCCCAGAGAGTTAAACATTCAAGGACGAATGTTTCTAAGGGGGAAGGATGTTACATCTCGCATTTCGTACGTTAAAAGTTTCGTCTTCAGTTAATCGACGTAGACTCGGGGATAAAATTATCTTGAGGTTAATGTATTTACACTATTTATAACAAGCGATAAATAAGTGTTATGAACGATAAAGGGTACACAAATTTAAAAAAATGAGTTTCGTTGAAAGTGGCCAATTTGGGATAAAATACGGGTCGAGTGATACTACCTGAAACGTGGCACAAAGCCACAAGACTAAAAGAATGACTCTTAGTCATTCTATGCCTAGGTGGATAACTAAGAATAATGAGAATTTAATAAGTAAAGGCTTACTACAATCTTGTTCCATTTCATTTTATACAAAAGAACCAAAAATGTCCAAAATCTTAAAAGCAAGGAACATATATCTTTCCTAGTTCAATACTACAAGAATAGAAGCTTAGTTTGTTCAAAATATTTCAAAGGACAGAAGCTTAGTTCGTTCAAAATACTTCAAAGAACAGATGCTTAATTCCATCCAAATTTTGCGGTTCTAAAAGAGTACGGTGCAATCTTCGCCAAGAATATTATACGGAGTTTTCCCTGCTCCAGGTATATTAAGGACATCCCTTCTTTCTTTTTGGCATGGTCCAAGTTATACAGAAGAAATGAGCAAATGCACAGTTATCATAAATGACTCTATTCATAGAAATATTAGGGGTCTCTGTGTTCTTGATTCCCCATGTGACATATTATTATATCTTCTGTTCATGGGTCTCAAAATAATACGCAGTTGATAAAGTTTATCTGAAAAGAATATTAAGATTTTTAACATATTTTCATGCATTTTATTTATTTATGCATGTACATTGACCCATGACCAGATGACGTTATATACACGTATTTATATGTATATATTTATGTATATGGGATATGGGAAAAAGGTTACGGCGTTATATGCTCACCACCACCTAATCAGTTGGTATATGTTGATGATGTTGCCCACAGTGGCTGAGACTATATGATAGGATGCCCTCAGAGGCTTGATGATATTATGTACACCTATACCCATGCATGACACGACATTTATATGCATGTGCATGATATTATAAATGTTTCAGAATTTACAAAGTTATTCAGATTTACAGATGGATTTCTTTATTCCATGTTTCATCTATGTCTCTGACGTACCGATTTTCATGCCTTACATACTCAGTACATTTTTCGTACTGATACCCTATTTTACGGGGCCTGCATTTCATGCTTGCAGGTGCATGTAGGCAAGCTGACAGTCCCCCTTCTTAGGTTCCTTGATTAGCGAGAGTTGGTGTGATCCAATTGATCCGGAGCTGTTTTTGATTTTGGTACCATATGTTTATATATATATGGGTATGATGTGGCTTAGTCCCGTTTTTGTACAGTTATATTTCTATTAGAGGTTTGTAGACAATATGTCTAGTTGGATAGTATGTGGCCTTGCCGACTTCTAGTTTTGATGTACATACTTGTCTATAGCAGCCTTATCGGCTCGCTCTACATATGTTGCAAGTATATGTACATATGCCTTTTTGGGCAGGTTTCCTTCATGTATATTATTCTCTTATTCAGCAGATGATATTCAGGTTTATATCTTAGACGTACGCTTAGGGGTGTTTGACAAGTAGGACTCGGGCACCTGTCGCGGCCCATCGGTTTGGGTCGTGACAGTTCCTTAGTAGGTAAGAGGGGATGGCATTGAAAATACAGTTTTAACTTCCTAGAGGTGCTTAACAAAGCGAGCGCCAATTTTTCCAGGTGAAGATAGCTTGTTTCAGCCTCGCCTAGAGTTTTACTAACATAGCAAATAGGAATTTGTGTACTTTCCTCTTCCCGGACTAGAAATCCACTTACCGCTACCTCGGACACCGCCAAGAAAAGGTACAACTGCTCGTCGCCTTCAGAGTATGGAGCAAGGGTGGACTCGAAAGGTACCGTTTGAGTTCTTCCAAAGCTTGTTGGCACTCCGGGGTTCAAGAAAAGTTATTCTTCTTCTTCGATAATGAGAAGAATCGATGGCTTTTGTCTGAAGACCTCGATATGAACCGGCCCGGGGTGGCTATGCGCCCAGTTAGCCTCTAAAGGGCCTTGACACTGTCCACCATGGTGATTTCTTCTATAGTTTTGATTTTATCGGGTGATCTCAATCCCTCGATTGGAACCCAATGAATTTTCCGGATCTAACCCCAAATTCGCATTTTTCCGGGTTCAGCTTCATATTGTATCTTTTCAATATGTCAAAGGTTTCTTGCAAATGTTTCAAATAGTCCTTTGCTCGCAAGGACTTAACTAAAATGTCGTCAATATAAACTTCTAATGATTTTTCTATCTATTCTTCGAACGTCTAATTTACTAGGCATTGATAAGTGGCACTGGCGTGCTTTAGTCCGAACGACATTACGTTATAACAATAGGTGCCGAATTTAGTGAAAGGAAGTTTTTTCTTGATCGCTCGGGTCTATCTGGATTTGGTTGTACCCAGAATAGGCGTCGAGAAAGCTGAGTATCTCGTGCCCGACCATCGCATCGATCATGCGATCAGGTTTAGGCAAAGGAAAAGAGTCCTTTGGGCATGCCTTGTTCAAATCTTTGTAATCTATGCACATTCTTAATTTATTTCCTTTTTAGGCACTACCACTACGTTAACTAACCAATCCGGGTATATAACTTCCCGAATGTAACCTATTTTAAGGAGTTTGGATACATCATCTTTGACGAATATGTGCTTGATTTCAGACTGATGTCTCCTCTTCTGTTTAATCGAGTGGAACTTTGAATCCAAGCTCAACTTATGAGTGTTAGGATCCCTGCCATATCAAGATGGTACCAAGCAAAACAATCTATCTTAGCTATAAGGAATTTAATGAGTTTTTTCTTTAGCTCGGGAGTTAACCCGTGCCCAGGTATACCTTCTGATTAGGCAAGTGTTTGATCAATATGACTTGCTCCAGCTCCTCGACCATTGACTTGGTGGCATCGGAATCATCATGGGCGATGAACGACCTATGGACTTTGTAATCATCATTTTCGCCTGCACCTTGCTTTCTAGTCGGTTGGCGCCTGTATCGGTGATTGCTATTTAGTTTCTTTCCTCCTATCCGGCTCTGTGTTCTTTGATGTCGAGAGTTCGGACATCGGCATCACTTTATCGATTACGAACATTTCTTTTGCGGTCGGCTACTCTCCGTAAACCGTCTTAATTCCTCCCGGTGTGGGAAACTTTAGTGCTTGGTGTAGTTTCGAGGGTACTGCCCTCATATTGTGAACCCAAGGCCTTCCGAATAAGGCATTATACCTCATGTCCCCCCATCACGTATTTGGTATCTTGAATTCTCCTGGCGGTATTTACGGCCAATGTTATTTCTCCTTTGGTAGTTTCGCATGCCATGTTGAATCTGTTTAAAACCCGGACTGGTGGCACTATTTGGTCTTGTAGACACAACTGGTCTACGACCCTTGATCTGCTAATGTTGACCGAGCTACCTAGATCAATCAACACACGCTTAACTCAAGATTTATTTATAAGTACAAGTATTACCGGTCATCATTATGTGGTTGTACGATGCCTTCGGCGTCCTCATCATTGAATGAAATGGTTCCCTCCGGGATATAATCTCGGGTTTGTTTCTCCCTTTTGATGGACACCTTAGTGCACTTTAGCATTGGTCCTTGGAGGACATTGATGCCTCTAATGATCATGTTGATGACGTGCTGAAGATCTGTTTGTTGAAGTCCCTGTTCCTGAAGTGATTCTCTGCTCGATCACTCTGAAATTCCCCAAGATGCCCGTTATTGAATAACTGGGCCACTTCTTCCCTTAACTGTCGGCAGTCCTCAGTTCTATGACCATGAGTGCCATGATACTTACACATCAAGTTAGGGTTTCTCTAGGTAGAGTCGGACTACAATGATCGAGGCCACCTGGTATCTTTAATGCGACCGATGGAAGATACGATACTGGCAACATCGACGTTGAATTTATATTCTGATAACCTTGGTGCCTCCCTGGCCTCGAGTGGCCTGTCGAAACCATTTTTTGCTCATGAGTCCCCGACTACTGTGGTCTTGATCGTTCCTCTTTTCGTTTCTCACATAGTTACGCCCAGATTCATTACCCCTTCGATCTCCTCTATACGGTTGATACCAGTCTCTGTTTGATCTTGGTTCATGATCGACTACTCTCTTAGACCTGTCATTAGTTCTGATGGGATAAACAGACCTAGAGGAGGCCCCGAGCTGATCATCCTCGACTTTGATTTTTGAAGGGTACCTGTTATGGACATCGACCCAAGTTACCATTGGGTACACTATCAAATTGTGTTTCAACTGTTGTGAAGCTAATGAGCTTCGGGGGTTGAGTCCTTGAGTGAATGCCTGAATTGCCCAATCATCCGCAAATGGAGGCAAGTCCATCCGTTCCATTTGAAACCTCGATACAAATTTCCTGAGCATTTCGTTATCTCTTTGCTTTACCTTGAAGAGGTCCGACATTCTGGTCTCGACCTTGATGGCCCCGGCATGTGCTTTCATAAAGGCATCTGCAAGCATAGGAAACGAATCAATAGAATTTCGGGGTAAGTTGTGATACCATATCATTGCCCCCTTTGACCGGGTTTCTCCGAACTTTTTTAATAGAAACGACTCGATCTCATCATCTTCTAAGTTGTTACCCTTGATGTCACACGTGTACGAGGTCACGTGCTCATTTGGATCCGTGGTTCCGTTATACTTTGGAATATCGGGCATATGAAACTTCTTCGGGATTGGCTTCGGTGCCGCGCTCGGGGGAAAAGACTTTTGGACAAATTTCTTGGAGTCCATGCCTTTCAATACCGAGGGCGCTCCTGGGATTTGATCAACTCTGGAATTATAGGTCTCCACTTTTTTGTCGTTGGCCTCCATTTTCTTCTCCACCGATTCCATCCGTTTTGTTAGTTCCTCAAGCATTTTTATTATTTCGGGGTTGGTCTCGGGCTCAGCTTTACCTGGCCATTTTGTAATTTGCTCGTTTCTTCGGGTGTTTTCCCAAGATGGTTCGAGCTCAAATCTACTGGGGGCATGACTTTGATTCTGCAGCTATGCTATCGCCGCCTGTTGGGCCTGTAACTTTTCGAAGATCACTCGTAGATTGATCCAGTCACCTTCACCTTTGGGAGTACCTTGAGTTGTTGGTCGGGCTCCTCTGCGAACTCTGTTATTAGGGTCGACCGGCAGGTTGCCGTTGATGGACACATATGAGTTGGCATCGATTGGGTCTACAACTGGGACTCTGTTGGGATCAACATGGAGCACCTCGTTTCTAGGTATTATATTGTTGTTTTCGCCATGATGGGCAAACTCGGCATCGATGTTCAAGTGAGTAGACTGAGAGTTTGACATTCTTAGGTAGATCTGAAATCAAAATCTCAAAGAACAAGCGTAAAATATAGTTTGTTATGGAAATTTGTATCAAACTGCCATTATTATCCTTAGCCCTACGGTGGGCGTCAAACTGTTTACCCTTAAAATGGATAACAACTGAATTTATACGTGATTTTAAGGATATGTAGATTAATCCAATACGAGCGATTAATAATGTTAGATAAGCAAATGAAAGACAGAATAGATAGCCAAACCAACACAATTATTGAATCCGAACTCAGTTGTGGGCTTAATAATTTATCTGCCTTCGATTCGTAGCCAAAATATATATGAAAAGTTATGGACAAGAATCAGAACCTTTGAATAGCTTAGAAATAGAGAAAACAAGTTTTGTATTGCCTTGATATTCGTGTTACAGTGTGTTTATTGAATAATAGATTTCCCCTTTATATAGTAGAAGAATTTTACCCTAAGTACAATTCTAAGAAAGGTAAAAATCTTCTTCTTCGCTAATCACTGATCTGTTGCCGATACAGGTCGAGATCTACATCGTGATATCCGGTTGGGCACGGATATCACTACCCTTTGTTAATCGTGTGCGGTCGTTTGGCAATGCTTTTCGAGGTCTCGGAGCTCGAACCGAGTCCGGAGGGCATGATCTCGATGGCTCCGAGGAAAGGTGTTTTGTTCGGGTCTTGATACGGGAGGCTCCAGCTTGGATTTCGATTCCTTGTAGTAGGAATGAATAAATTGGAAAGGTAGAACGACATAGCATAATACTTCGGCATTTCTTATTCAATATTTACATGGCAAGCTCTAGGAGAATCTTTATCTTAACAAATTCAAATTGATTTTTTTTTTTAAAAAAAAAAAATGAATTGATGTCTTTTGCATGTCTGGTTCCATATAAAATGTCATACCTAAAAAAATTATTTGTAATGGATCATAAAATCGACCTCTCCCTTCTAAAACCTTCAATTCCAGAAAACTCCTCATCAAAAATCAGATACAACTTATACAACTCATATTCTATAATATATTTGGAAAATCAAATACAACGTATACCAATTATCATTTCATAGGGGAGAAGGAAGGTAAAAATTAATGGAAGGATGATGAGATATGAAGCTTTCACCTATTCACTTGGAAGAGGTTTTTTGTCGAGCTAGCAAATTCTCAACCCCAAAATCCACTCCAATTTTCTTGCTACGCCTAACTTTGACATGTATGCCTGCCTGTCCGTGGAAAGAGCTCGGAGAAATGGTTACCTAATCAATGCTCCTAACACTTGAGTTTAATGGTAAGAACATAGTGCTTAATTTGCAACTAAGACGCACGTCAAAAGTTCGATTTTTATCGCCGAAAATTTCGTCTCAGATCAGAGATCTGTTAGACATTCGATTTATGTGTCATTGGAAGAGCTTGAGCTTCGGCTCTATTCCAAAAATGGAACCTCATCCCTATTTGAGCTATCCCACTTCATTCATAGAAAAACCTACCACATGTTAATAATCACCAAGACTTATGTTGGATGGATTCGATCAAATATTGAAATAGTTATACCTTCTTTTCTTTTTAATGATTAGTGTTACTTGACTGACTCTCAGGTATTTTTTCAATTGTTTAGTTTTCAAATCAAGCAAAGATTAGGAAAAGATATGCATAATATCCTCCTAGAGTTGCAGAGCAATGATAAATGATCAAAGACTAAAAAACATAACAGTAGTAGAAATCAAAATTTTAATAATAGGTGTCATCCCCACTTACTTTTGGAACAGGGGTGGGTTAGGAAATTGCCAACAACTCTTCGCAAATGTGGAATTACACCAAAACAAAAAAGAAAATGAAACAGTCCAAGTTAACCTATACAAAGCGGAGAATAAGAACCAATAATCAACATACCACTTTTGATATCTCATAATTCTGCTAGTCTAAAAACTAAGGAGAAGAACCAACATTGCCAAATTGGAGAAGAGAGTGTGTGTGTGTGTATATATTGCAATTAAGCTATATTCCAAGTCTTTTTCAAGTGTAAGATGGATATCTATCAATGGGAAGACCAAGACCTTCCTGATAATTAGTCATTAGATGAGCCAGATTTTCAGTCGTCTATTATATTAACAATTTTATTTGATAAGAATATCATTTGCCAAAAATGGAACGTATAATGGGTAGAAGGTAGACAAATTACTGCTTGCGCCAATCTCAAGCCTCCGCATATACCTAGCACTTCACCACAAAAAGGTTAAGGTTGTATGATACGCGCTCCTCCATCCATTCCTTAACCATCTCGTGTTATAAGAAGCTTGGATTGAAATGTAAATTATTGTTGTATTAGAACGATGACAACTTCAACCTGAAACTACTTGGATAAAAAATTCTCCAAGTATAAAGTTGAAGCCAAACAAATTGGCAGTTGGCTACATCAATAAAGAGGTATGCTTTATGAGTTTGCAAAATATATGAAGCAATCTAGCATCTTGAGTTCAAAGGACACCAAGAACAAAGGTAGGTAGGCATATAATGAAACACTACCAAGTAAAAAATCCAAAACTGGTAGGTACCATGAGATAGCAGGTTCTTTCACATTCTGATCTTATATATCAATGAGAGCTCAAATGGCAAAAGTATGAATGTCTTAATAACATATCATCATAAACTACATCTAAAGCTTCATCAGTTTAAGCCAACATATCCATTCTTTGCTTTTTTGCAGCAACCTTAACAATAACTAAAACGAGAGTACATTATGAACAGCTACTTCAAGACAAATTTATTGTAACTTTACCATACTTCAACTTATCGACAAAGATTCAGACCTTGTATCTGCTATAGTACGATCTTTTGGAGATAGGATTTGCTTGCATATGAAATTATTCGAGCTTATGAGCAAAGCTTAGGTTACAGGAAAAAGATTTTCAATCCCCTGTGCCGCTATTTTGATCTTACATATATGATCCTACTATATAAGGAAAACAATTAATATCATATTAAAGTCATGATGATTGTACACCTTCAAAATTCTGTCTCTCCAACCTCAACCTCCGAATTTTGGGCATTATGAAAAGAGCAAAGAGAACCAATTAATTTTTCATTTGTCGATTGTTTATTATCAGACCATGATCCCAACAGCAGAGAAGAAGCTCCATGAATTTGGCAACTTTCTAGAATGGAAAAATGCAGAAGCTAAGGTATAATGAAGATCTATTAATTTGCTAAAAGCATATGCAAGTAAAAACAAACAGCATTCCCTCAAATCCAAAGTGTAGGTGATACAATGGAGCATGATTTGATATGTGTGTACAGAAAAATATGGTATAAACTGACAATAATGATCAGAGATATGGTATAAGCCATAAAAGATCAACAGAAGTTAAAGTATTGACTATTATCTATTTTATGCAAGTGTAGTTTTTAACAAACGCAAGAAATTTCATATACCAATCATGCCATCAACAAAGCAAAATGCCTCTGCACCTCAGGCTTACTTTCTGTTTCTTTTGCTCGGCCATATCCCTAACTGGTGGCACCTATCATTCCACACCTCCGAGCCAAGCATCACCTGTCTTTGCCTTGATTTGCAGAAAACTATTCTGTGTTTTTTAATAAGGTAATCCTCTTACTGCTGTAATACAACACTAAGAAGGTGCTGAATGTGCACCAGTTCCCAAACTCTATTGATTGATCCCTAGTAAGACCTACAGTGTGAAATTTCATAGTATATTATGATCGATAATTTTTTATAAGTACACCATATGTAATCAATAATTATAGTCTGTTCCTTGGTTTTTATTTTCTGCTTCAACTTTTTCTTATATTTATCTGCATATCAAAGTACACGTGCATATGATCTTGGCTCTCCTCAAAAGAGAGAACATGCCTCAGCTTAGACTAAAACCTCAAGCTCCAATTCATTCAGCAAAGAGAGCAATGCAGCATTTTTCTTGCCAGTCCAATTGCTATGGAGGCTCTTTCACATCTGATGATTACCACTTGTTACATTAGTACTTTACTAGTAAGTCTTTCCAAGTACAACCATGGCTACCAAATCAAGCTTCCCACATACGACAAACATAACATTTTTGCCAGCAATTTTGGAACTCTCACTCATTTCAAGTCTTCCAACACTTCATACATAAGTCACCATTTCATATAAACACCATAACTAAAGTTATCCATTTAAATGGATATATAGAGCCCGTTTGGATGGGCTTATTTTAAGTGACTTTTAAGCATAAGCCATAAGTTAGGAATTCTAACTTTTGGCTTTTGGCTTATTTTTGTCATTTTAGCTTAAAAACACTTTTTTAGTTTATCCAAACACAACAAAATGGCTTAAAAGCCATTTTGGCTTAAAAGCACTTAAAATAAGCCAATCCAAACGGGCTCATATTTCCACCATAAACACGCTAAATATCAAGTCTAGAGATTCAATAACCGGTGATCATAAGGGTTTCACACTTTTCTGATCGTTCCAACAATCAAATAGCTACCAATTAGAAGAGAAAAAGGACTAAACGGAAACATCCAAGCAAGTGTAGACTACCAAAACATTAACTCAAGACAATCTATTATTGGTTCTATATCCTACTATTGTTTCACAAATTGTTACTTAGACTAACACACATTTATCTTTCTTAACAGTGCTGATAAAATGTTATCTTTTTCTTTAAAAGACATAGTGTAGGGGCAACTTACACACAGGTCGACTATTCCACTGAGTACCTGCTACCTCCCACCAACACAAGTACCGGATAATTCTTCCCATCAACGTTTACACAGAATTTACCTAGTATATTACTACAGGTGGGGTCTAGGGAAGGTAGCATGTAGCAGAGAGAGGTTGTTTCCTATAGAAACTCGGCTAATGTTATCTTTTTTAATAGTGGTAACAACAAATTTAAGAAAACCCAATGATATCAGCCAAAATAACCATCTTTTTTATTTAAAAAATTAGATCTACAAAATGATACACGAAAATAATACTTGTACACATGATTATTCTCATATATTCAGTGGAACACAGTAATCATTTAGAAAGCACTAAAATTATCAAATCAAAAACTGAAATTAAATCAGTCAAGAAACTCAAACTCATCTTCCTTAAGATGTGCCAAGAACTTAACCGAACCATCTCGCCCTTCCAAATTTGCCACCACGAACTCCACTTTGTAAGGCAAATTAGCTGATATTTGCTTGCCTTTATGAAAACCCACGTATTGTTTCAACGTTCCAATTCTATTTACCAAATCCAATTCAGGAACCTTAGGCACGTGATACACTTTCAACGGAACCGTAACCCTAACCCTAGATCCAACTTTCCCAATTGCTTCAGCGGATTTTTCATCAACTCCCTCATCTAAGTTCAATGAAGATGAAGAGGATACAGTGGTGGGGTTATCGACTGTTACAGACTTAGAAATGAAATACCCGGTTGGCTTTTTAGGATTTCTTGATTTGTTGACTTTGATTTGGGGAAAAGGGTTAGGGTTTAAAATGAAAGATGAGGTTTTGGAATTGGGAATGTTGAGAATTGATGATGTAAAGGAAGCTGGACTTGAAGCAGTCATGGTGGTGATTTTGGGTGACAGTGTTTTTGGGGGAGATTTTTTATTTATTTTTGCTTTTTGGTATTTGTGGGGAGAGATTTTGAGATTTTTGTGGTGGTGGAAATTTATAGGTTTATCCAGTATTGATTGAAGTATGAGATTATTATAGGGGAAATTACATGGCTATGCTTTAGGAGGAGTACTAACTACGGCTTCTGCTATGCGACAATTACATATCCTAATATAGTAATATTTGCCATTAAACAACAATTTTGCCTATTGCTCCCACGTTTTAAGGCTACAATTTTGATGTGATAAGTAGTATAGTATTTTTTGATATTTAAAAATAATTTAATTTTGAATTCATATATCACCTTTAATGAGAAATTTATACTTATACAAATATTTATAATTTATTTTAGATCGTAAATTTCAAAAAAATTTCCTTCTTTTCTAAATTTTATTGTCTAGTGAAACAATAACACAAAATTGGGACGAAGGGAATATAACAACTAGAGTAATAGATTTCTTAGCACATTTGGAATTGGTTTAGCTAAGATGATAAAATACAATAAACAAATGGTGAATGGTCAACTAAGGCTCATCGTAAAGAATTTTTAAAAAGGTAAATTTGAAACGTAACTAAATGCTAGTTTTAATTAGGTAAATGTATATAATTAGAACTGACTTGCTCTGATGGCATAAGATAAAGTAGAAATTTCATTGTTATATATTCAAATATAATGACAACTATTAGTCCCCGAGTATGCCTGCATATTCTCTTATAAACAGGGCGGATCTATTAAGGCCCGAAGGGCTGGCACGTCACCTGCAAGTTTTGGCCGAGACAGTATATTTATATGTGTATGTAGCAGGGGCGTACACAGGAATTTTTGTAAGCAGTGTCGAAATTTATAGAATAATTGAAAATTAATTTTAATTATCATACTTCTAGACAAGAAATAGCCTTAGTCTATTGACATTATTGAGCCTTAACCACAAAGACTCTCTCAAATATTTGCAAAAGAAAAATGTGCTAGTTGAGGGTCAAACCTTTGACCTCTTAATACAAAATCAAACACATAACCAACGTGCCAAGACACAATTTATATCAAGAGGTGTCATTTTTTCCTACTTATCCGTTTCCTTACAGTATTAATACATATATTTAGTAAAATTTTCCAACGAAGTGGTGTCGCATGACACCGCTTAGTTAAGCGTGCTTCCGCCCCTGGTATGTAGACTGCCAATCAGAGTAACAAATAATGTCATGGTGCCAGTGGCAAATGGCTAGATTTTCCCTTGGTGGTGATTAGGGGTGTATATAGGTCGGGTTGGTTCGGATTTTACAATTATCAAATCAAATTAATTGTGTCGGGTTATTAAATTTAAAGACCAAACCAAACCAATAAAATTCGGGTTTTTCAATCTCGGATTTTTTCGAAATTTCTCGGGTTTTCGGGTTATTCGAGGGTTTTTTCCCGGTAAAATCTTCGTAGAACAAAACATATAACTTGTGCTCAAAATATTTCTTTAATCCTAGTAAGATACAACTATATAAAGTATTTTCCAAGAAAATAATACAAAATATGAGATGTGTCATGGTATTATCCTAAAATATTCAACAATAAAGACAATAAAATTATGTAATATAAATATTGCTAATTAAAAAGCCATAATAAAAATAGACATAATCTAAAAGTATTAAGTCGTGCTAAAATAAGTAGAGTAATAAGGGAATATTAATAACATGACTAAACGCTAAAGAAAAAATAAAAATAGGTTATGTATTTTTATCTAAATTATTGCAAAACTAAAAATAGATATTCCATACATTCTCGTTCGTAGTATTGAATTGAATGTCTTTTGTTAGCATAAATATTGATTTGATTTTGGTTTGGGCTTTTGTTAGCATTATTTAATTTACTAATATTAATGACTATAAAATGCATTGGAACATTCAAAAGTTCTAAGTCCAACTTTGAAATAATACCCTAGACGATAAAATTATGAAAAAATTTAAGAAATATTTATAAATTACATCACAATAAATATATTTATATATTAAATAAATCTAAAATTTCTATATATATAATGTCGGGTTGGTTTGGTTTCGGTTTGACTTTCTTTAGTTAAAACCAAACTAAACCAATTATGGTCGGGTTTTTTTTTCAATACCAAACCAAAGTCGGATTTTTTTTCTTGGTTTGACTCGGATTATCGGATTGGTGTGGTTTGTCGGTTTCCTTTGTACACCCCTGGTGATGGATCAAATCCATTTGACAACAACATCTTTCAAAAAGTTTAGTTGTTGCATCAGATACAATTTCTCTTCCCCTTTCCTTTCTAATTGTTCTTTCCCTCTTTTATCCATTCAACAAAGAAAATAAGAGGAAAGAACAACACTAATTCTCTTGTTTTTCTCATCTCATCTTCTAATTTCTTCAATTATTTTCTTCTATTCTAACTAATATTGTTCTTCCATTTAATCATTCATTTTCCTTTTAACTTTTTTCTTTCTCTTTTCTGATTTTTATACCAATTAACTCTACGACTAGAAAGAAAGGGTAAATAAAGAAAAGAGAAAACATCACGAAGGATTAGAATTAATCTGAATGTTACTCTCTTAAAATGGATAAGTTGTTTGGAGACCACCCTGTTAGATTCTAAACTTCTTTTTCGTATATGTGTGAAAATTTACAAAGGATATGATTTCTCCTTGCTCTTCACTTCTTGAACTCAAAGAGGAGTGATTGATCTCTTATGGCTAGCTATAATTGAAATTTTAAAAAGATGTAAATATAGATCAATCATTAGTGAATGCATTATAGTGTACTTAATAGAAAGAAAAAATTAATGTTAATAGTAATATTGTTGGAAGTTTTATAATTTGCGCCAAGTTGTCATTATTTTTATATTTTTTCGTTCGATCTATTTTTATGTTTAGGTCGAAAAAATGAATAATTCAAAGTCCAAAGTTGATCAAACTGAACAAATATTTATCTTTGAACCTTGTAAATCGCAAGACGTCTACATTCAAAAAGGTATGACACCAGGAACCTTCAATTCTTGGATCCCCTTCTGCTTATAAGTGTCAGTATACCTGACTGACTCTTATATTGCTTGGACTGTCAAAAAAAAAATTTGTAGGTGTATGTCGGATCCTAAAAAATTAGTGCATTTGAAGAGTTTGCACTGCAGAATTTAAGCACATACATAGAGTTATCGCAACGAAAATTTATCAAGAAATGTACCTTCAGCCATAGTTGTTCAAGTGTAGTCGAATCGCCTAGTAAATCTTTGATAAAAAATCTAAGAGCCTTCTAGCATGTGCCTATCGTTTGAATGCCAAACTGATGGAGTCACATGCGTATTTATAGGTAGGCTAGGGACTCTTAGGCAAATACTTTAGTCCTAGGGACTTTTTCATAAATTATAATTAACTTTGGGGCTCCTAATAAAAAATACTTCTTTCCATCAAAGAAACTACCATATATGCGTAACTACGGAATATTAGCTGATATATTATTTACTTGGGAGATAAGGTAAATAATTTATTACCAAATATGTGGGCCACATTAGAAGTCTCTAGAAGAGACGGTAAATTTTTAACATTCTCCCACTTGGCCCACATATTAAAATCAGATAATCCTTTACGAGAAATAAACATAATAATTATGGCATATACTTTATCACTCAACTAAAAGTTATGCAACAATCACTTTAACTAGAACATATCATTACATGAATCATGATGGTCATGCTTTTAAACAAACAATTCCTTTCATATATTACAATGCACAATATGTTCTAATAAAGTGTCAACAACTTTATAAATAAACTTAATATAAGCCATTCAGAGTCTAACTTTATTGATCTAATGATCACAAAATAATACATAAAAAATCAAGTGTGTGTTGTCATGTATATCAAAAATAAACATAATGTCTAAACAAACTATTAGAGAGCAAAGCAAGACTAAATTGAGATACTAAGTCCCATACAGGTTACATGATCCTTGAAAATATTAGTCGGCAGATCTTTAGTTATAGGATCAGCAATCATCAAACTACTACTGACATGCTCAAACACACGTCTTGCTTCTTGACATAGTCTCTAACCATCAAATACTTTATGTCGATATGTTTGCTTTGGCTGCCACTTTTATTATTCTTAGAAAAGAAAGTTGTAGCTGAGTTATCACAGAAGATTCTCAATGGCCTTGAAATGGAATCGACAATCCTAAAGAAAATAAAGTTCTTCAACCATAACGCGTGTGATGTAGCTTCATAGCATACTACAAATTCAGCTTTCATAGTAGATGTTGCAACAATCGTCTGCTTGACACTTCTCCATGATACAACACCTCTAGCAAGAAGGAAAATATATCCTGAAGTAGATTTATTAGTGTCTCTGCATCCACCCAAATTAGAGTCTGAATATCCAATCACCTCTAATGAGTCAGAGTATTTTTATGTGAGCTTAAAATCCTTGGTTCTTGGAAATATCTAAAAACCCTTTTACCAGCTTTCTAATGGTCAAAACCAAGGTTACTTTGATATCTGCTAAGCATTCCTACCGCAAAGGCAATATCATGCATAGTGCAAACTTGTGCATACATAAAGCTCCCAATAACCGAAGCATAGGGAATGCCTTTCCTTTGTACTTTGTCTAATGCATTTTATGGATATTGATTCAATGAGAATTTGCCACCTTTAATTATGGGTATTGCTATAGGTGAACAGTTCTTCATCCCGAATTTTTCCATAATTCTTTCAATGTAGGCTCTTTGAGACAGTCCAAGTACTCTTTGGGATCTATCTCTATAAATCTCTATGTCAACGACATAAGATGCTTCACCCATATCTTTCATCTCAAAATTTTGGATAAGAAACTATTTAGTCTCGTGCAACAATCCCAAATTACTACTTGCAAGCAAAATATCATCCATCGGAATAGAAAAATATATTTGCTCCCACTATCTTAATGTATATACACCAATCAATGATGTTCTCCGTAAATTCAAATGAAGAAACAACATTATGAAGTTTAATATAGCATTGGAGGGAAGCTTGCTTTAGCCTATAAATGGATTTATTCAACTTGCAAACAAGGTAACTTTTGTCCTTATCACAAAATCCTTCAGGCTTACGCATATACACCTCCTCTTCAAGATCTCCATTTAGGAAAGTTGTTTCACATCCATTTGATGTAACTCTAAATCAAAATGACCTACTAATGCCATGATTATTCTCAATGAATCCTTCTTTGATATTGGAGAGAAGGTTTCGCGGTAATCAATGCCTTCTCTCTGAGTGAAACCTTTGGCCACAAGTCTGGATTTATGCCATTCGATATTACTAGATGAGTCTCTTTTGGTTATAAACCCCCATTTGGAACCTATAGCAAAGGCTCTCTTTGGTAATTCGACGGGATTTCAGACTTTATTTTTAGCCATAGATTCTAACTCTTCCTTCATGGTATCATACCAATGTGATGAGCAAACTCTTGGAGATATACAACATAGTAACTAGAAATTGCTAGTTTTCGAACTCTTGAGGATTTTCTTACTCTCACCAGTTCAGAAACATCTTTAGTGGGTTCAGGTGAAAGGATTGATCTTCATGTGACTCCTCAAGCGGTGGTGGCTCTTGAACTTGTTGTTGTTCAGATAATTCATGAGAATTTTTTTTAGCAACATTCAAGTTTCCAATATATAAAGGTACCATAGGTGGTTCCCTTATTTCTTCTAGTTCCACCCTTTGTGTCAAACCAATTCCACTTTCTCCACCCCTATCAGATCTTACAATTTTAATCTGAGCATCACTTTGTTTCTCTACTTCTGTTTTATAAACTTAAAAGTATCAAGGGCTTCTGATTTGTTAAACAGAAAATAAAGATACATATACCTTGAATAATCATCAATAAATGAGATAAAATATCTCTCACCATTCAAGCAATGAGTATAAAAAGGTCTACGGATTTGTGTATGTATGATCTCTAGCAATTTAGAACTCCTTTTGGCACCTTTAATTGATTTGTTGGTTTGCTTACCACTTATGTAGTCCACATAAGTCCCAAAGTCAGAAAAATCAAGAGCTTTTAGAACTCATTCATTAACCAACCTTTTGACTCAATCAATAAAGATGTGTCCCAATCTTTTGTGCCACAAGTTATGAGTTCTCATTGATAATACATCACTTAGTGCCACTTTTTTTGTCATGCAAAGTTAAAATATTGCATTCATATGTGGGGTCTAGCTCAAGTTTATATAAATTTTCACTCAAATTCCTAAAAACCAATAACTTTATTGTCTTTCAAAAGTTTCATAGAAGGATAATGAAAATTCAAATCATATCTACTAATCGATAGTCTTGAAAGGGAAATTAAATCTCTAGAATATTCTGGAACATAAAAAGTATTTTTCAATTCTAAGTGAAAAACCATCCTTCAAAATTAGCCTATAAGTCCCCACGCCTTCAACACGTGAATGCGTCCTATTACCAGAATAGACATATTGTTCACTTCTTATCGGCTTCCTTTGAGTTAGAAAACCCTGCATGATTTTGGCAATGTGAATTGTAGCACCAGAATAAATCCACCATGTATTATTAAAAACTTCACTAATATTAGATTCATAACATACAAAGGTAAAATTACCTCTCTTCTTAAGCAATTTCTTGTATTTCAGGCAATCCTTCTTTAGCGTCCCTTCTTCTTACAGAAACGGCAAACAACTTTGTCAAAAGTATTTTTCTTCTTCATGAGAACACTTTTGCCCTTCTTTGCATTTGTCTTACCTTGAGTTACCAAATTAACACTTTCAGGTGTCTCATGTTTTAACCTCTTTTCTTCTTGAATACACATGGTCAAAAGTTTATTGATTGGCTATTTATCCTTATGTGTGTTGTAAGAAATCTTGAACGGACTATATTCCGTAGGAAGTGAATTGAGAATGAAATGCATAAGAAATGGTTCAGACATATCAACCTCAAGGGACTTGAGTTGAGCAGTAACGTCTTTCATCTCCATAATGTGCTCACGCACTGGCCAATGCCTTGTCAGAGCTTACGAATTGTTCATCAATTGCCTTCATGTAAGTTTTGACCTTATCATTATTAGGGTTAAAGACCCCTAATATTTTGTCTTACATGGCCTTTTATGAGCATTAAACTTAGGCGATTAGATCGCTTCCACCACTCATAATTAGCCTTAGCCTCTGGTGTACTTGATTCCGTGGGAATAAGTGGTTCTTCCATGGAGTGCTAGGTCCAAATTCGAGCACCCTAAAGTGAGAAGAACTTTTTCTTCCATTTAGCATAATTGTCACCAGAAAGCATTGTAATTCGAGCGTTCTCATTAAAAATAGTAGTATGAAAAGCTGTAAAGATTGCAAAACAAGGATAAACATACATAAGCTATGGAGCACAATCCATCAAAGGTGAATTATGTAAAATACCGATTCTAAGTAAATTCTTGATCCTTCTGTGAACAGAGGTTACAACCCATGCATATCATTTATTTTACTTTGTTAGACTAGTAAACACGTAGAAATTAATCTGTATCTGTGGGCATAAGAAAATTTTCAACTTAAAGGTTTACTATCTATCTCTAATTAATTTCACCAAAATGGTTACCTCCCTGAAGGGTCGGATTACCATTTTAATAAGACAGTGGACTAAATAAATGTCATTATAATTTTAATTTTAATCACTTCACTTTATGTGATTAAATAACTTAGTTTCTTTTATACCAAGTACTTAAGATGTAGTGGCTACTCCTAAGTACATCTCATAAAAAAAACTTAAAATGACATCTCAGAATAATTAACCTTAATTATTAACTTAAGCAAAATATTGATCGGCCTCATAATGGGCATAGCATAATGCTTATAAAGTCTCTTTCATAGAAAGTAATATTTGTAATAAATCTTAATTTTATAAAAATCATTTGAAATAATAGTAAAACTATTCATAACTGCCAAATAACGTAGCGACAGACAAGTTTGTAGAACACATCGGGTTGCTTTAAAACTTCAATGTACAAAAGACAAATCTTTATGTCAGACTAATACTTTTCTCCTAATTAAAACCAACTTTCGCCAAAATTTAAACGAGTAAGGATTTGAAAACCAACAGTTCAATGACACTAATTAAACGAGAAAACAATTATTGGCTCATGGCAATGTAGATCCATGGACTAGCTTCAGTAAACATATAAAGAAGAAGACATATATATATATATAAAGTTGGGAATAGAAAAGATGACGTGACACTCTCACAAGTCAAGAAACTCCTTTTATCTTTTTTTCTTTTTTTTGACTTTTCCTCCTATTTTATATCTATAAAATCTGCAGAAAATTAAACACATCCTATTTATGTCATTCCTCAACTATTTGTCATTTATTTCTTTTACACCCACGTTCCCTTCTTTTGTCAATGCCTTTTTCCACTCCTGATGAGTATCATTTAGTATTTCCTTGGTTCATATACCCACGTTCCCTTTCTCATTAAATCTCATTACTTTGATCATCAGTTATGTAAATATAATTGCAAGCTTGCAGCTTGCGACAAATGTATAAATATTACTCAAGAGTACATATCCTTTCCACTCCTTTATGAGACTTCTGTCTCACTTTTGTTTACTTGCCCTCCAAAGGATTAGGGACGAAGATAGAAAAAAGAGTCTTGTGCAAATAAAGGGTTCTCCACTGTTTTCCAGAAGCCCGCTTTAGCCGCATGCTGCCTTGACGTTAATTATGAAAGATTTGCTAGGAATTTTGGAGATGAGTTTTGTTAGTTTTTCCAATAATTATGGTGATGTATGGGAGAGGTAAGCAATGATGCAACTCTCCTTAGTGAGATAAACAATGATGCAATGAGTGGTAGGTGAGATGAGAATATTGCAAATTGATCCTTCTTGGTAGGTGAGATTTGCACTTTTGGTCCCTATCTCAAAACTATAAATACCCCCTTCCATTTCATTGTATAACACACCAAAAAAAAAATATATCAAAACTCAAGAAGAAAGAGTTTGAGAGGGAGAGAGATGTAGTTCCTTTAGGAATGTTTCCTAACAGGGGAGTGACAAAATAGTGAGTAGAAATACTAGTCGGGTATTTTTCGGGAAACACTTGTGTGCGCCACTATTTTGGGTAGAGCTCAGGAATTGTTGTACCTCCAAATTATTGGGGAAGTCTCTCTTTGTATGCCTGTTAAATGTTTTAGTGGAAGTTGGTGTCGGATTTGTGGACGATGCCTAAACGTTTTAGGTGAACCACGTTAAATATTGTGTCATTTATTTTTGGTTTCGTTGATCATTTATTTTATTCCGCTGTGCAGTAGTGTTTAGTGCCACCGGGTCCTAACAAGTGGCATCAGAGCTTTGGTTAGAGTACTATTCATACGTACGGTACTATTTATACGTACGAGTACTATTCATCCATACGGGCACTATTCATATCCACGGTTACTATTCACCATCGGAATTTTTTAAATTGCAGAAGTCTGTCAAATTCTGATCTAAATGGAGGCGAGGACAAGCAAGATGGTCAACCTGAATGGCACAAATTATCACTTATGGAGAAACAAGATGAAGGATCTCCTGTTCGTGACAAAGATGCACCTGCCGGTGTTCAGTTCTCAGAAACCTGAAGATAAGTCAGACGAGGACTGGGAATTTGAGCACAACCAAGTGTGCGGCTACATACGGCAATTTGTTGAAGACAATGTGTACAACCACATTTCTGGTGTGACACATGCAAGGTCGTTATGGGACAAGCTCGAAGAGTTGTATGCCTCTAAAACAGGTAACAACAAATTATTTTACTTGACAAAATTAATGCAAGTAAAATATGTAGAAGGGACAACTGTGGCAGATCACCTTAATGAAATACAAGGGATTGTCGACCAGTTGTCGGGAATGGGCATAAAGTTCGATGACGAGGTACTTGCTCTTATGGTGCTGGCAACACTCCCAGAGTCATGGGAAACCTTGAAGGTTTCAATCACCAATTCTTCACCCAACGGTGTGGTAAACATGGAGACAGTCAAGAATGGCATTCTGAATGAAGAAATGAGACGCCGATCACAAGGAACATCTTCTTCACAGTCAGAGGTGTTGACTGTTACGACCAGGGGGAGAAGTCAAAATAAGAGCCAGAGTAACAGAGATAAGAGCAGAGGTAAATCCAACAAATTTGCAAATGTTGAGTGCCATTACTGCAAAAAGAAGGGGCATATCAAAAGATTTTGCCGACAGTTCCAGAATGACCAGAAGAAGAACAAAGGCAAAAAGGTGAAGCCCAAAGAAAGCAGTGATGATGAAACGAACTCCTTTGGTGAGTTCAACGTTGTCTACGATGACGACATTATCAATCTGACAACCCAAGAGATGACCTGGGTGATTGATAGTGGGGCTACCATTCATGCGACGCCACGGAGAGAACTCTTCTCATCTTACACACCTGGAGACTTTGGTCGTGTAAAGATGGGAAATGCCAATTTCTCAACAGTTGTAGGCAAAGGTGATGTTTGCCTAGAGACCATGAATGGGATGAAGCTACTTTTAAGAGATGTCAGGCATATTCCAGATATGCGCCTGAATCTGATCTCCGTAGACAAGCTCGATGAGGAAGGTTACTGCAATACCTTCCATAATGGCCAATGGAAGCTCACGAAGGGCTCATTAGTGGTGGCGCGGGGCACGAAGCAGTCAAAGTTGTACGTGACCCAGGCGAGCATCTCCCAACAAGTTATAAATGTTGCGGAGAATGATAGCAATATCAAGTTGTGGCATAGACGTCTTGGCCACATGAGTGAGAAGTCAATGGCGCGTTTGGTAAAGAAGAACGCCTTACCAGGTCTAAACCAGATCCAGTTGAAGAAGTGTGCTGACTGTTTAGCTGGGAAACAAAACAGAGTTTCGTTCAAAAGATTCCCTCCTTCCAGAAGGCAAAATGTGTTGGATCTGGTACACTCAGATGTATGTGGGCCTTTCAAGAAGTCCCTCGGTGGTGCCCGATATTTCGTGACCTTTATTGATGATCATTCACGAAAGACATGGGTATACACGCTGAAGACCAAGGATCAAGTGTTTCAAGTTTTCAAACAGTTTCTGACCTTGGTGGAAAGAGAGACTGGTAAGAAGTTGAAGTGCATCCGGACAGACAATGGCGGTGAATGCCAGGGTCAATTTGATGCTTACTGTAAAGAGCATGGTATTCGACATCAGTTCACACCTCCTAAAACTCCCCAGTTGAATGGCTTGGCTGAGAGGATGAACAGAACTTTGATCGAGAAAACCAGATGTTTACTCTCTCATTCAAAGTTACCAAAGGCTTTCTGGGGTGAAGCTCTAGTTACAGCAGCCTATGTGCTGAACCATTCACCCTGTGTCCCTCTTCAGTACGAGGCTCCAGAAAAGATTTGGTCAGGAAGAGATATCTCTTATGATCAATTACGGGTATTTGGCTGCAAAGCCTATGTCCATGTTCCGAAAGATGAAAGGAGCAAACTTGATGTCAAGACAAGGGAGTGTGTATTCATCGGCTATGGTCAAGACATGCTTGGCTATAAGTTCTATGATCCGGTGCAGAAGAAGCTCGTCAGGAGTCGAGATGTCGTGTTCGTTGAGGACCAAACAATTGAAGACATTGACAAAGTAGAGAAGTCCACTGATGATTCTGCTGAGTTTGAGTTGCCTCCAACAGTGGTGCCGAGACAAGTTGGAGATGATGTTCAGGATAATCAACCTGAAGCCCCTGATCTTCCTAATGAAGATGAACCAGCAGATACTGAAGGTAACGAGGACAATGGTGATGATGATGCAGACGAGGAGGATCAACCTCAACCACCAATCCTCAATAACCCTCCTTATCACACAAGATCTGGAAGAGTTGTGCAACAGTCTACAGATATTCTCCACATGAGTATGTGTTACTCACTGACGGGGGAGAACCCGACAGCTTTGAAGAAGCTATTGATGATGAACATAAGGAGAAGTGGATAGAAGCCAATGAAGACGAGATGAAATCCTTGCATGAGAACAAGACGTTTGAGCTGGTGAAGTTGCCGAAAGGCAAGAGAGCTTTGAAGAATAAGTGGGTGTTCAAGATGAAGCATGATGAACACAATTCCCTTCCGAGATTCAAAGCAAGATTGGTCGTCAAAGGTTTCAATCAAAGGAAAGGCATTGACTTTGATGAAATATTCTCACCAGTTGTGAAAATGACCTCAATACGCACGGTGCTGGGATTAGCAGCAAGCCTCAACCTGGAGGTTGAGCAGATGGATGTAAAAACCGCCTTCCTACATGGTGATTTGGAAGAGGAGATATACATGGAGCAACCAAACGGTTTCCAGCAAAAGGGGAAAGAGGACTGCGTTTGTAGATTGAGGAAAAGCCTCTATGGCTTAAAACAGGCACCAAGGCAGTGGTACAAGAAGTTTGAGTCGGTGATGGGGCAACACGGCTACAAGAAGACAACTTCAGACCATTGTGTGTTCGCTCAGAAGTTTTCTGACGATGATTTCATCATCCTATTGCTCTATGTGGATGATATGTTGATTGTTGGCCGGAATGTTTCTAGAATTAATAGCTTAAAAGAACAGCTAAGCAAGTTCTTCGCCATGAAAGACTTGGGGCCAGCAAAACAGATCCTTGGGATGAGGATTATGCGAGACCGAGAAGCCAAGAAGTTATGGTTGTCTCAGGAGAAGTACATCGAGAAGGTACTTCAACGGTTCAACATGGAGAAAACTAAAGCTGTTAGCTGTCCTCTTGCTAACCACTTTAGATTGAGCACCAAGCAAAGCCCGTCAACAGATGATGAGAGAAGAAAGATGGAGCGGATTCCATATGCTTCAGCAGTAGGAAGTTTGATGTATGCCATGGTTTGTACACGGCCAGATATCGCTCACGCTGTAGGAGTGGTAAGTAGATTTCTTTCTAATCCAGGAAAGGAACATTGGGATGCTGTTAAGTGGATTCTTAGGTATCTTCGAGGAACCTCCAAACTATGCTTATGTTTTGGAGAAGACAACCCTGTGTTGGTTGGCTATACTGATGCAGATATGGCCGGAGATGTTGATTCTAGAAAATCAACTTCAGGATACTTGATTAACTTTTCAGGGGGAGTTGTGTCATGGCAATCAAAGTTGCAAAAATGTGTTGCATTATCAACTACTGAAGCTGAATTCATCGCAGCAACGGAGGCTTGCAAAGAATTGATATGGATGAAGAAGTTCTTAACTGAACTTGGATTTTCGCAAGACGGTTATCAGTTATTTTGTGATAGTCAAAGTGCTATCCACCTTGCGAAGAATGCCTCATTCCATTCCAGATCCAAACATATTGATGTGAGATATAATTGGATCAGGGATGTGTTGGAGAAGAGGATGTTGCGGCTTGAAAAGATCCATACAGACGAAAATGGATCGGACATGTTGACCAAAACTTTACCGAAAGGGAAGTTTGAGTTCTGTAGAGAAGCTGCAGGGATAGTGGATCCACCATATAGTTGGAAGGGGGAGAATTGTTAGTTTTCCCAACAATTATGGTGATGTATGGGAGAGGTAAGCAATGATGCAACTCTCCTTAGTGAAATAAACAATGATGCAATGAGTGGTAGGTGAGATGGGAATATTGCAAATTGATCCTTCTTGGTAGGTGAAATTTGCACTTTTGGTCCCTATCTCAAAACTATAAATACCCCCTTCCATTTCATTGTATAACACACCAAAAAAAAATATATCAAAACTCAAGAAGAAAGAGTTTGAGAGGGAGAGAGATGTAGTTCCTTTAGGAATGTTTCCTAACAGGGGAGTGACAAAATAGTGAGTAGAAATACTAGTCGGGTATTTTTCGGGAAACACTTTTGTGTGCACCACTATTTTGGGTAGAGCTCAGGAATTGTTGTACCTCCAAATTATTGGGGAAGTCTCTCTTTGTATGTCTGCTAAATGTTTTAGTGGAAGTTGGTGTCGGATTTGTGGACGTAGCCTAAACGTTTTAAGTGAACCACGTTAAATATTGTATCATTTATTTTTGGTTTCGTTGATCATTTATTTTATTCCGCTGTGCAGTAGTGTTTAGTGCCACCGGGTCCTAACAAGTTTGATAGAGTGGCGGAGAAGAGTGTATTTAGAATTGCAGGGGACCTTTTTTCTGTTCTTGTACTAAAGAAAATCCAAAAAAGTTAACGGGAGAGTTTATGGGAATTCGATTCTCCTCCTTTTTCTTTTGTAACTAATTACCAATACTATTTGTTATGAATTTATAGGAGGGTCATGGAAGTATTGGGATAGTAAAAAAAACATAAAAAAGGAGGTTTGTGGGAATTTCGCAGATAATTTGGAGTAAAAAGAGGATGTTGCTGATTTTAGGCTAGAGACAAGAGAAGAAATGAAAGAGAACATTAATAAAGAAGGAAACGAATACATGGTAAAACGGAAAAGAGAAAGGAATAAGGAAAGGGATGAAAAATAAGATAGGAGAGGAGATAATTTTACAGAATCTCCTCACCTTGATTCCATCATCCACGTCCATTTGTGGCCAAGATTTGTGTTCTTGTGAATTCCCTCAATTTGAGGAATTTATTAAATACGGAGTACTACCACTTTCCTTATTTTTTGCATTCCCCTTTTGTCTTTTTTTCTTCTTTTATTCTTAAATTAAGAGGTCTTTTAATATACATATATATATTCATAAAAAATATATCATAATGAAAAAAGTAATTTCACCGTAAATTTAATTACTTTAGTAAAGTTTAATATTGATGAAAATTAGAGGAAAATATTTTAAAATTTTATTTTTGTAAACATATTTCTAATGTAAAAGAAGAAATTTATTGTGATATAACATTACTATGGCTACTCTTTATTTTCACAAGATCACATTTGATTTGAATTTTTGGCTTCATTTTTTTAAAGTTTTATGAAATACCTCTGAATATAAATTATAAATTTGTATCTTAAATTATTCATTGAAGAGAAGTTGAAATTAGATTTAGTAATTGAAACTTTTTAACTTTTGGTTACTTTTGTTCAGGAATAAGGAAAAAAAATCATAACTTATGAAGTTCAACCGCGGGAAGCGCGGGCCAGTTTTCTAGTTTTATTGTAAACTCCAGCAACTAAATAACACGTCTCTTCACAACTTGTATTCATAAACACAAGCATAGAGAAAATTGCCCCTCAATAATTTGACATAACCTCATTAAACGCCTCACAAGTGTTTACCTCGAGAAATGTGAGTAACAATTAAAGAGAATTTATGATTTTAAAGATACGTGATATATTTTAATACTAGTATTTATACAAGTAATATTAAGCTTATGTAAGAAGAGTTGGTGAACCAAACCAATGTTGTTGAAACAATAGGGGCCTCGAGCTTGATTATTCAGGGCCTCGAGGTCAGCAAAGAGCAATAAAATATGAAGAATAAGACAAAGGCAATAAAGCTAAAGAACAATTGTTAAGCACGTTAAACAAGGAAAGCAAAGCAAAATGTTCTATTGTAGTGAATGATGTGAGATGATCCTTAAAAATGATTGGGGTCCCTTTATATAGGAGGAGAAAACCCCAATACAATACTTTCCTAATTGTAGTAAAGAATTCTATTGGTACAGGTGTACAATAACCTAGTACGGACCTGTACCATTTCGTACAAATCTTATCCTTTAATTTATGCCCTGACCCACGTGTCCTTGAGAAATTCCTGCTCTTTCTTGAGTGCCCTCGAGATTGTACTGCCCTCGATATAGGTCGTTACAGGCCTTCGATCTGCTTCCTCGGGGTGTGTGTCCTCCAACCGGGTATGAGTCTATTTTATACCCCTTTTTGCTTGAGTTTTGGACTAAAAATGTATACAAGTAATCCCAAAAGCTTACATGTTGTGCTTGTTTGCAGGGTATGATAAAAAAAGTGACAAGTAGTCAAAACCAGCTCAAAAAGAAGTGAAACCTGCATAAGTACCAAGAACAAGTCAAGACACTTCTGTAGCATAAAATCCACTGCAGCTGTAACAGACTCATCGCGGCCGCAGTCCATTTAGTGCGGTCCGGGGTGAAAAAGATCAGAGAGATGCACTTTTGGAAGCTCAAGCACTGCGGTCCGCAGTAGATTCTTCGCGGCCGCAGTAGCCTCTTCGTGGCCGCAATCCATTTTATGCTTTCCACGGAGAGGGGATTCAAAGAGCTGGGAGTTTTGAAGTTGGAAGCCACTGCGGTCCGCGGTCTATTTCGTGCGGACCGTACTGAAGCCACCGCGGTCGTGATGCATTTTATGTGGACCGCAGTGGCCAGATTCAGAAACTGAGCAATGGAGCTAAAAAGCCTCACCGCGGCCGCGGTGCATTTTTCGCAGTCCGTGGTACCTTAGTCAGGGGTATTTTTGTCCAAAAAATTGGCTTTGTATAAATACTTCTTTTTCACATTTTTAGGGTATCTTTATCTTAGCAGAGCACGTGAACAACGATTTTAGTCCATTTTGAGTAATTTGTAGCTAGTTTAACACTGAATCTTCAATTCTTAGTTTGTAATCATATTATATGGGTTGTTCTTCATCTAAATATCTGATTTCTTCCATTATTATGAGTAGATAGACCCATTAGCTAGGGTTGTGGCTCAACCCTAGTATGGGTATTTGATGGGTCTTTTATTTTAAGGCTTAGATGTTTATGAGTAGTTGATATTTGGACTGATTTGTATTTTTCATGTTGAATTAGTGGTTGCAAACACTAATTTGTGCCTTTTTGACTTGGGTTCTTCTTGAGAAAGAGAGCTTGAGTCTAGGAAAATCAGTCCAACAAGGAATTGAGGTGTAATTAAGAGATTGATAGCCCCAATTAAAGGGTTAAACTTAGAGATAGTAATACCCGACTTGAGCCTATATTGCTTGCACAATTTTGACACCCAATTGGTCTTGAGATAGTCAATTAAGGCAAAGTCACTCAATCTGCCGAGAGGTATAGAGTGAGTAGTTTCGTGCATGGGCTATATCGCAATTCCCAACATAACTACTTTGCCTTAAGCTTTAGATCCCGTCAAGTATTCACCTAGGAGAAAGTCACTTCCCTAGTGCCTCTTTAACCATTTAGAAAACCTTACAAGCATTCATATTTAGTTTAAATTCGCATCTCATTAGCATAAAATTAGAAGTAACAAACAAACAAATATGATTGGAAGTGTAATTAAGAGCACTACGCACTGCTAGTTTAGATAGGAATACAAATCCCAAACATTCTAGCTCCATGTGGATTTGATCCCGACCTTCTCGGGTAAAAGCTGCATCGACCGCTCTTGCCACTTTGTAGTGGTATAGGGTTGGATCCGATCACTTTTTGGCGTTGTTGCCGGGGAGCTAACGGTTTTGGCTATCTATCTAAATAGTTTTGTGTATTGTTTTTCTTTCCTTCTGTGTTACTAATTTCTGTGTGTCGCCAACTCAGGTACAAAATGGCGGCAAATAACAACAACGCACCTCTTGGAGACCTTCCACCCAGGGAGGAGGTAGATGACAATATTGATGATGAGGTACCTATAGTGCCTCAAGCTCAAAGGAGATAATGTTCCAGACCCTCCCCCACCACCTCCAAGAGTGTCTCCTCGGGTGCTTTCAAACCAAGGATATGCTAGTGCAATTATCCCACCCTGGATCTGGGCGGGAAATTTCCAAATTAAAAATGTAATGCTGACTTTGTTGGAGCAGCGAGGGTATTGCACAGGTGCTCCTCAACAGAATGCTTACAAATATCTTAAGGGTTTCGTGGATACCTATTGGGGGAGCAAGCAAACAAATGTATCAGAGGATGCACTTCAGTTGAGATTATTTCCTTTTTCACTTAGAGGGAAGGCTTTGGATTGGCTTGAAAGGCTTCCCAACCATTCCATCACTACTTGGGATGAGTTGGCGGATAAATTCATTGCAAAGTTTTTCTCGCCGGGCCACATGGCGACCTTGAGGGATGAAATCTTAGCTTTCAAGCAGGAGCCCAACGAACCACTGCACAAGATATGGGAGAGATACCGGACCATGGTAAAGGAATGCCCAAATAATGATATGACTGCAACAATGATACAACAGACATTTTACCGAGGCATTAACACAACAAATCAGTGCATAGTGAACCAACTCGCCGGGGGCAATTTCATGAACACACCATATGATGAGGCTAATGCAATATTGGATGAAATGGCTGACACGTCTTTCTCTTGGCAAAGTAGAGCCAATGTGCCACAAGGTGACTTTACGGTCATTCACTTGCATAAAGAGCTCCATGATCATGGGCAGGCAATAGCAGAACTGACAACCACAATGAACCAGCTAGCAAAGGCACAATTACAGCAGGTTCAAACTCCGCGATAAGTAAATGCTATGGAGGGTGTCAACATGTTAGTGAAACAAAAGAAGACAAAGAAGTCAACAGAACCAAGGGAGTTCGGATCAGTATGACCAAGATAGTGGTGGGTTCCAAGATGTTGGGTATGATGAGCAGAATGAAGAAGTGTAATACGTGAACAACTACTAGGGCCAAAAGGGCAATTCTTCTAACCAACAACAATGGAGACCCCAAGGCAATTGGGGAAATCAACAACAACAAGGGAATAGTAATTAGGGGAACAACAACCAAAATTCAAATTGGGGCAACCAGAACAATAATCAGAAAAATCAGGGTAATTTGAGTGGCAACAATAACAACTGGGGTGGAAACAACACTCAGGGTGGTTGGAACAATGACAACCAAGGAAATCGGGGGCAAGGCTTTCAGAGGCTCCCAATGTATCAACAATCGAACAATCCACCCCCACTTCCATCCCAAGGTCTTAGTTCTTCGAACAATGAAATGGGGAGAATCGAAATGATGTTTGAACAGATGATGAAAAAGAATGTTGACTATGATGCCCAGTTGGCATCCCACAATACTTCAATCAGAAACTTGGAGGTTCAATTAGGCCAAATCTCACAATCCTTGAATACTCTCCCTAATGGGGCTCTACCTAGTGATATGGTAGTCAACCCGAAGGGTGGGAACAATTCCAGGCATGTAATGGCGGTAACTACAAGAAGTGGACGAGGCGGTGATATGAATGCCTCCAAACAAAAAGAAATTTTGAGTGAAGAAGTTGAGTTGCAAGAGGATGATATCCCTTTGGTGGTTGAGAATGTGATTGATGAGAACGCGAATGAGGAATTGAGGATTGATATCCAAGATGACGAGGTGGAAACACAGGATGATGTGAACCCGTCTAGGGAACACGTAATAGACATGCCGAAAACAGTTGTGCCTAAAGCCAAGTCCCCTTTGCCAAGACCACCTCCACCTTATCCTTAAAGGCTTGCAAAGCAAAAAATTGAGAACCAGTTTAAGAAATTTATTGACATGATGAAGAGCTTATCAATTAATGTGTCATTGGTGGAAGCTCTAGAACAAATGTCGGGGTACGCTAAATTCATGAAAGACTTGGTGAAAAAGAAAAGATCCATGGATTGTAAAACTATCAAGATGACCCACCAAGTTAGTGCAATAGCCCTCAATGGCTCCGAAGCTAGAAGATCCCGGTGCTTTTACCATTCCTTGCACTATTAGGAGTGCAAACTTTGCAAAAGCTCTATGTGATTTGGAGGCAAGTATCAACTTGATGCCCTACTTGGTTTTCAAGACTTTGGGTATTGGGCAACCGAGGCCGACTTCCATGAGATTGCAAATGGCGGATAGAACAATGAAGAGACCATTGGGTATAATTGCTGATGTTCTTGTCCGGGTGGACAAATTTATCTTGCCAGCTGATTTTGTGATCTTGGATTATGAGGTAGATTATAAGGTTCTGATCATATTGGGAAGACCTTTCCTTGCAACTGGGAAGGCCTTAGTTGATGTGGAAGCAGGGAACTCACCTTTCGGGTGGGTGATGAGAAAGTGGTCTTTCATGTGTGCAAGTCAATAAGGCAGCCCAACAGTTCTGAAGTGTGCTCTTTTGTGGATCTTATCACGGTAGTGATAGTTGATGATACTAGTGCAATGATCAATGTGGAGGACCCTATAGAGGCAGTATTGTTGAATCTTGATATAAATGAGGATGAAGGTTGGGTGGAGTGTGTCAATGCTTTACGTGGAATGGGCTCTTACTCTTACGAGCCTCGGAAACTCTCGTTAGATCTTGAAAATAGGAAGACTCCACTAACAAAGCCTTCAATCGAGGAACCTCCGGTGTTGGAGTTGAAGTCGTTGCCTCCATACCTCAGGTATGAATTCTTAGGCCCTAGTTCAACTTTGCCATTTATTCTTTCCTTTTGTCTTACTAACATACAGGTAGATGCCACATTGGCGGTGCTCCAAAAACGAAAGAAGGCAATTGGATGGACCTTAGCTGATATTCGGGGGATAAGCCCTGCCTTTTGTATGCACGAGATTATTCTTGAAGATGATGCAAAGCCCTCCTTGGAACATCAAAGAAGGTTGAACGAGGCAATGCAAGAAGTTGTGAAAAAGGATGTGATAAAGTGGTTGGATGTCGGGGGTTGTGTACCCCATCTCTGATAGCTCTTGGACTTCGCCGGTGGAATGTGTGCCGAAGAAGGGTGGTATGACCGTGGTTACCAATTCTCAAAATGAGTTGATTCCTACTAGGACTGTCACCAGATGGAGGGTGTGCATGAATTACTGTAAGTTGAATAAAGTGACCCGCAAGGATCACTTTCCATTGCCTTTTCTTGATCAGATGCTATACAGACCTATTGGGCGTGCCTTCTACTATTTCTTGTATGGGTATTCTGGGTACAACCAAATTTTGATTGCTCCGGAAGATCATGAGAAGAGCAGCTTCACTTGTCCGTATGGTACCTTTGCCTTTTCTAGGATGCCATTTGGGTTGTGTAATGCACCGGCTACATTCCAATGGTGTATGATGACCATATTTACCAACATGGTGGAGGACATTTTGGAGGTGTTTATGGATGACTTCACTGTTGTGGGTGAATCGTTTGATGAATGTTTAAAAAATCTTGATAGAGTGTTGGCCCGTTGTGAAGAAACCAACCTTGTGCTTAATTGGGAGAAATGCCACTTCATGGTTGAGAAGGGCATAGTCCTTGGCCATAAAATTTCAAAGCACGGTATAGAGGTGGACATAGCAAAAATTGAAGTGATTTCAAGGCTCTCTCCCCCTACTTCAGTCAAGGGAGTTATAAGTTTTCTTGGGCATACGGGGTTCTACCGGAGATTCATCAAGGACTTTTTGAAGGTAGTGAATCCTTTGTGCAAGCTTTTGGTAAAGGATGCTAAGTTCGTGTTCAATGAGGGATGTATGCAAAATTTCGAACGTCTCAAGCACAAGTTGACCACCACTTCTATTATTACAGCACCTAATTGGAGCTTACCCTTCGAGCTTATGTGTGACGCGAGTGATGATGCGGTTGGGGCTGTCTTGGGTCAAAGAGTGAATAAAATGTTTCATCTGGTGTATTATGCGAGCAAGACAATGAATGATACTCAAGTGAATTACACGGTGACCGAAAAAGAGCTTTTGGCTATTGTGTTCGCAATGGAGAAATTTCGGCCGGATCTCATGGGTGCCAAGGTCATAGTCCATACCGATCATGCCGCACTCCGCTACTTGATGACGAAGAAGGATTCCAAAGCTAGGCTGATGCGATGGGTCTTGTTACTTCAAGAGTTTGATTTGGAGATTGTGGACCGGAAGGGTTGTGAAAACCAAGTGGCGGACCACTTGTCCCGCTTGGAGGAGGAGGGGAGGCCTCGTGATGACCTAGAGATCAATGATTCATTTCCCGATGAGCAACTCCTTTCTGTGTCAGTGAATGGTATGCCATGGTTTGCGGACGTTGCTAATTTCCTTGTGACTAGTATAATCCCGTGTGAGCTCTCTTCTAACCAAAGGAAGAAGATCAAATGGGATAGTTTGGACTTCTATTGGGATGAGCCGTACTTATTCAAAATTTGCACTAACGGTGTGATCCGAAGGTGTGTCCTAGAGGAGGAGCAATTGAGTATCTTAGATGCTTGTCATTCCTCTTCCTATGGTGGTCATCATGGCGGGGAGAGAACAGCTTGAAAGGTTCTTAGTTGTGGATTTTACTGGCCAACTTTGTACAAAGATGCAAGTGAACTTGTGAAGAGATGCAACGAATGTCAAAGAGCGGGTGGAATTTCGAAGAAAGATGAGATGCCTCTCAATACTATTCTCGAAGTTGATATTTTTGATGTGTTGGGCAATGATTTCATGGGCCCGTTTGTTAGTTCGTGTGGGAACACATACATTCTGGTGGCAGTTGATTATGTTTCAAAGTGGGTTGAAGTCGTGGCTTTACCCAACAATGAGGTCGGGAGTGTTGTTGTGTTTCTCAAGAAGAGTATTTTCACTAGGTTTGGCACTCCTCAAGCAATCATAAGTGATGGGGGTCTCATTTTTGTAATCGAGCTTTTGACACTTTGCTTGCAAAGTATGGTGTCAATCACAAAGTTTCTACCCCTTATCATCCTCGGGCGAGTGGCCAAGTTGAAGTCTCAAACAGGGAAATCAAGAGTATATTGTCAAAGACGGTCAATGCAAATAGGACCGATTGGTCAAAGAAATTGGATGATACTCTATAGGTTTATAGGACTGCTTACAAGACTCCGATTGATATGTCTCTGTACCGGTTGGTATTTGGGAAAGCTTGCTGTTACACCCCGTAATTTTAACAACCTTGATACCGATATATATATATATATATATATATATATATATATTATAATATCTTGGTTAAGTTTTCCTAGGGCTGCGCAGGAAAATGTAAATAAAAAGAAGAAGAAGAAGAATATATTGTACTTAAAGAATTAAGGTCTCATACTGAAAATTGTTGGTATCCTTGGTGATAATAAACAAGAAATAGCATCTACAAATTAATGATAGATCATTACTTTTAATTATACCGTAAAGAGAATAATTACTAGGAGGTATAGCAACTGTAGTTTCTTGAAATGACATTTTGGTGTAATGTGAAAAATGTATATAATTTAGGTTTTATTGTATTTCATACGCTTTTCTATACTAAAAGATTCTAAATCTACCGTTTTATTGTATTTGAGCACACACTTGGTGCTATAATCAATGAATTTGTACAACCTTATTCCTATAGAAGGAAGATTCGCATATACCTTTAATTTGTTTTATAAAATAAAATATTTATCCTAATTATTCGATACGATTATAAATTTATATAAAAATACTACATGTACATAAAAAAATATGGTTTGAAAAATATAATTTTTTATAGTTATTAATATTACTACTTCGTATATGTTTTAGATTATACACATAAACTGAAAAAGTTTATGAGATTTTCTTTATTGTAAAGATAGAAATTATTTTCTCACAAGAAAAGAAGGTGAAATTTTACTATTTTAAGAAATTTGCACTCTTTATATGAGATTAGGAAGAAATATGTGCTACTTGTTCATGGGCCTGTTTTCTACTTATGTGCTCAAGATACGCTTTAATTATTTGGTTACTATAAACACTAGTCTTTCCTGCAGGAGATGATAAAGAAGACCCGTTATTTATTTTCTTACATGAAAATGCCATTATTGGCATTTGAGTAGTACGTTGGCTTCTTTAGTATGGTTCATATCTTATTATGGGTCTATTTTTAACTTTAAACTAAAGGCAGAACTTTCTTTTATTAAAATCATATTTATCATTATTTTATTAGTTATTTCAATTTCTAAACATTTAAGGAATTTTATGTTCAATCTCATCATTAGTTTTTGTTGGTTTTTATTACGTGATGGGCTATTGTCCAGTAGACTAATATTTCGCTTTTAATTAAAAAAAAAAGAAAAAAGAAATTGAGTATACTATATATTCGATAACTATTATTTTTACTCTAGTTGATTCTTGGTAAAATTTTCACCATTTCTCTTACTTCCTATGCATATAGTAGTTTACTTAACATGAGTGTTTTAAATAATAGTGTATGTATTTATTTTATATGATAGTACATGACCATGATAGTAAATTATATAAAGTGTGTTATAAGTGAGTAGTATTTTAAGTAAGTTGAGATAATTCTTAATTATGTATATAATTATGTAATTAATGAATTTTAGTGGAAGATTAATTAAAAATCTTTGGATAAGGTTAAATAACCTTACGTGGCAACTTGTGACATACAAAGAGTGTGATTCATACCTTTAGTAATACATGTGGCAATGTAAGAATTTGGTGCAACATCTGCGTATGTTGAGTAGGTGCAGGTCCATCCATTTACTTTCGCCATTTTCTGCTTTTTGTTTTGATATCTAAGGATAAATTTTATATCTAGCTATATACCTATTCATACTTAGTAGTAATAAGTTTACTGAATGACATCTCTAGGAAACAAATGGAGAGTAGTTTACTGTCTTGTCGCAAGGAATATCAATTTCAAACGACAACCCTCTTTTTGGTTCAAGACGCATTTCATCAGTTTTCTGTCAGACACGGTCTGTATTTGATTTGGTATCGTCTTTCCAGAAATGAAAAGTACGTCCTGTTATGGAACTTGGATATAATAAAACCAATGATGTGATATAGGGACTTCTGTATCAGGGATTATGAATGGTATTTGCACATATGTATACCTTATTGGTTCATAATTATGAAAAGCAGCATTGCATCATTCACTGAAGTAACTTACCATGCTAAAAAGGCGTGCTTTTTAGGTAGTTCCCTTGTGTGAAGCCAATGAAAGAAATGTGTATTCAAAGTGCATATTAACTCAAGACATATCCACTACACTGTGCTAAAGGAGATCTAGTCCAGTTATCACAATTGTGTATGGAGAATGCATGAGTATCTGCCGCTTGGCTTGCACCTTGTAGTGGAAGTTCTCTATAGGTTGAGGTATGTTAAGGCTAAGCTTTTCTTTCATTTTGGCATGATCTCGTAATTACACGCGTTTGATAACGAAGTATAAAGAAAAATCCATATCCCAGAATTTACGTATATTTTTCTAGTTTTGTAAGTTACACTATTATCTTTATCGGAACTTCATGTTCATTTGAGCATTTTCTTTTTACAGTCAAGAAAGCGTAGAGTCTATATATACAGTATTATAGTATTTTCATTATCATCGAGCTATAATCGATGGGCAGGCCCCTATTGGGCAACCTCTGATCAGATGGTAAGTTATATATCGAACCTACTGTGGCCGAGCGCCTATGAGCGAGCCAGTTGGTCGAGATACAGAGCCTAGTATGGCCGAGCGCCTAGGAGAATCCCAGAATACGGCAGAGCAGTTATATAGCTATATATATATATATATATATATATATATATATTTACCGAGTCTTATAGGGTCAAACAATTATTTTACTTATTATATTGAGAGAATTGAGTTAGTATCAGCAGGTAAGCATACCATCAGATTATTTTTGACTTCCAGCTACCTGCAGTTACTATATTATCAGTTTAGTTTCAGCTTTCAGTATATTGCCTTACATACTCGGTATATTATTCATATTGACGTTCTTTTGTTAGGGACATTGCATTCATGTCTGCAGGTATAGATAATCATTTTGACGAGCCCTCATAGTAGACGAGATTGGCATTCAGCGAAGGATCGGTAAGACTCCACCTCATTCGGGGTGCATCCGAGTCTATAAGTCATCGTTGTCACACCTCCTTTTTACCTACACCCCCCGAAAAGGGTATATATAAGGGAGTTTTTCCACTTAAAGGACAATCGAAACAGGATTTACTATTAAAAGATTTAGAGTCGCCACTTGGGATAATTTATGGTATCCCAAGTCACCGATTTAAATCCCGAATCGAGAAAAAGATTGACTCTGTTTAACAGTCCGCGAACCAGAAATCCGGGTAGGGAATTCTATTTACCCGGAAGAAGGTATTAGGCATTCCCGAGTTCCGCGGTTCTGGCACGGTCGCTCAACTGTTATAATTAGCCTATTATCTGATTTTAACATATGTTTTAGCCTATGGTATATTTTAACTTTATAAACGCTTTTATTTAGTTAATTAAAGGAAGATTGTAACGTCATTTAAAATATGTTTCAAACCACGTCACATAAATGCACTCGCAGTCCGCAACACATTTTATCTAACGTTGAGATTTGGATTTGGGTCACATAAATGCGCACCCGAGTTTAGGAAAGTAAATTATTAAGATAACGCGCCAAAAGCAACTACGTGTTTGCAACTTTGCGAGGGCCATGAAAATTCGACTAAATGGCACGCCTTGATTTCTAAGGATTAAAAATATTCAACGACAAACTAAATGAGGACCGTACATTTTGAGATTTTATTTGGCACGGCGCACCTCAATTCCAATTTAAAGGGTTATTCAAACTAAATTCGGAGGGCCATACACTATTTGTGTTGTCTAATATGGCACACCTCCATTTATCTAAGACTAAATTCTAACTATGAACGGGAGGGTCATGACTAAAACAAATGAGATCATGGTAGAAATTAACGGAATCTGAAATTGCGACCAAATGAGGTCTAGGATATATCAGGCCCAGAATTTAGCTGGGCTAAGAGGAAGGCCCAACGTGAACTCAAGTCCTTGGAGAGTTAAGCATCAACAGGTGCAGGACTCGAGGTCGAGTCTCCAGGCATGCGAAACATCAGAGTATTAAAATGTAAAGGTGAGCCCAATTCACTTAGCAGAAAATGGACGCCACAAGTCAACTCAACTGGCCTTGATTTTCATTAACTGGGCCAGTATTAGGCCCAAGTCTCAGAACCAACCCTTGTGCACAATTAATTACTTGTAAATCAATCAAGGAACTATATGAAACCCTAACTTTCTGCTTCTGAATTTTAAATTAGCAGCTAAACATTCTGAATCATAAACAACAAAATCCAACTTAAGCATGCTCGCAATCAAAACCAAAATAAATTGGTACTTGATTCTATTCTTGAAGCGACAACTGAACCATTTTCCTTTCCTTTTCACATGATCTTTGCACCAATGACTACTTAAGAAATTTAAATCAGTTAAACTATTCTCACACACCAGCAATAATCAATCAGAAAATCAGCACATGAGTTATTTAAATTCCAGAACCACATACTAATAACCAAGTCAAACTATCCTTTTATAATCCATATCATAAGGCAGATGACTTTGGGCCAAAACACATATCGAAGAGCCTTGAGATAGCAGACTATACATTACCATTTTACCCTTAACATATACTTATCATGATATCTGGTTATACAGGAGATCATCACCAAATATGAATGCTCATTTCAGCCAAAAAAAAGAACTAAAATAAATCTGAAATACATGCAATTGAATTGAGTCCTTTACCACAACATCTTAACAGTCCCATGACAATGTATAATGAGAATATTTCTACTAACTAAACTAGAAATCAACTCGAATGATGAATCACATCAGTAAGAACACAAAATCGAGAAGACATTTCAGATGAAGCATGGATAAAGCTGATAATATGCCTTAAAATTTTCTTCCTTTCATTTCATTCCTCAAATCCGTCTTCACAATCAGCAGGGCCTAAGAGTATGTACCTGAGTAAGTGAAAACAAAAGCAGAATATCAAGCTGAAGATCACGAGAACACAGCAACAACAGAAACCAGCAATGTAACAGTGCCGGATCCCAGATTCAGGCAATAAAACAGTAACACCCAAACATCACACTTAAAACAAACTTTTGGATATCCAAAATTCAATCCATTTCAACCCAATTGCATGATTTTTTCATTTTCAGTAGTGTTAATCAAGCAATAAAGATCAGCAACCAGGAAACCAATCTAATTTTGAGAGGTTTTCAAACAAGGAAATGTAAAGAATTCAAGAATATTTCATAATTTTTCAAAGAAGGCAGCCGTTTCAGTTTTTTTTAGGATTTTTGTTGTCTAAATATCTTTTCCGCCTCTCGGCTCTTTTTTTCTTGTCTGCCTTGAAATGCAAGAAATGATGCCTTTATAGGCAAGAAAGTAGGGCAGCCTCAACTTAGGTGCCCTTAGTTAAATTTTCAGAATTCAAGATAGCCCCCCACCCCCAGCTTCCTAGAAGCTTCCCATTCAGTTACACAAAGATTCCCCACCTCAATTACCTATACTACCCTCTACACTCTGTTTATTACCCTCTATATGCCAGGAAGAATCCGGGTCCAATTGACCCAAATTAATGGGTCTACGTAGACCCCATTCAACTCCCTCTTATGCTATTTAATCCTTATGAACCCAATTAATATGAAGAAAAAACCAAAAACCCCAACGTTCAAATTCAGAAACTTAATGACTCGGAACAAAATTGAGCCCAAAACAAGAATGAAAATTCAAACTATACGTACTTGAAGACAAGACCCAACTGATAATCAAACACAACTTGAATCTAACTTGCAGATACAGACAGTGTGAAGAAATAAAAAAATGAGAAATCAAAATCAGAAAACTAAAAGAAAGAGTAGAAGAAGGTAAGAAGAGAACAAAGAAACATAAGTTAAATAACGAAAGGTAAAGAAGAACAAAATACCTTAAAACAACTCGGACCAGTAAAGAATGGTGACGAATCTTCAAGTCTTCAAATTTTTGGCTCAGTTTGAGATTAATCGTGTGTTCTTTATCAAAAACACATGAATAAAGTCAAAAGGGACCTAAAATCTTCAATGAAATCTTGATTCGGAAATCTTGGGATTTTAGGTTTCAATTTCTGATCTAATATTCGAGAAGATCGGGCAACATTCTAGGGAAACTAACCCGGAATTTGGTGGTGAACAGAGGTGGCGCTACCGGGCTAAGGCGGTGGGAATTAGGGCGGCGGATTAGGGTTTAGGGGGTGTTTCTGAAGAGATGAGGGTGAGTTAGACGATGAGGGGGAGGGGGGGTGAGAGGGAGGGAGTTCCGACATTTATATATCAAGATGAAGTCAGTTCTGGACCGTTTGATCCACTGAGATCAACGGTCCAGATCAAAAAGGCAAAACGACGTCGTTTAGTGGGGTGTGGAGACGGACCGGGTGGAAATCAGGTTTGGGCCTGGGCTGGGGAGTGTTCTGGGAGGATTTTAATTAAAAATGGTCCAAATTACAGCCCCCTTTTAATTGACTCCTCCCATTTCTTTTAATCAATTCTTTTTCTACTCTTTTTTTTTCTCTTTTCAAATTAAATTAAATCCTAAATAACTCTTTAAACTAAATATTTCACCAAATTAAACTAATTACTCGAAATAATATTTAGCCCAATTAATTAAAAACCAAATTCGAGGAAAAACTACCAAAATTCGAAATTAAAATTAAAAAGTGCTAAATAAACTCTTTTTTTTTTTGTGATTTTCCCATTTTTTATAAAACAACTAATTTGTTAATTAATCCTAAAATGTAGAATTAAATCCTAAATAGAAATGTAACACATTTTTTGTATTTTTCACTAATTAAAATGCACAAACAAAAACGCGAACAATTAACAGAAAATGCCACAAAAACTCACAAAATTGCAAACAATGGAAATATTATTTTTGTTTTGAATTTGTGGGAGTAATTCATATATAGAGCAAAAATCACGTGCTCACAGCTGCCCCTCTTTGCCCGGAAACATGAAGATTTTTCATGTAAAGATAAAGTGAGCAACTGCGAGCGATTTTTGCCCGTTTGAATACTCTGTGGGGAAGCATTTTTGAAAGATTCGACCGCACCCTGCTTCCGAGGTTGCCTACATATCCTTGGCTAAAAAGGAATCAGGTCAGTGTAGTTCAAGAATGTTTGGTAGCTGGGGCTACCATGAAGTTGTGATTTCACTGTTGCTGCTACTGCTTACTGCATCCCCTTATTACACCATGATAAAATGAAAAGAAGCTTGATTATACTATGATCTATCCATTACAAAATCGTATCTATAACTTCAGACTTGCTCTGGTGGTTCTTGTTGCCTTGTTAACTTGTATTCTCCCTGTGGAATCCCTTTGTTGCCGCCTTGAATTGTAATCTGAGATGTTTTCCATTTATCCAGGTGGATGCCTGACTGCCAACTGCACTTTGAGATGTTTTTCCTTTCTCCGAGTGGACACTTGATTGCTGAACTTGAATGTATTCCATGCTCTCCGGGCGGGCTCCTGATTGCTGAACTTGAAATGTATTCTCTGCTCTCCAGACGGGCTCCTGACTTCTAACTTGAAATATATTCCCTGCTTTCCAGGCGGGCTCCTGACTTCTAACTTGAAATGTATTCCCTGCTCTCCAGGCGGGCTCCTGATTGCTAACTTGAAATGTATTCCCTGCTCTCCAGGCGGGCTCCTGACTGCTAACTTGAAATGTATTCCCTGCTCTCCAGGCGGGCTCCTGATTACTGAACTGAAATGTATTCCCTGCTCTCCAAGCGAGCTCTTGACTACTAAACTTGAAACATATTCCCTGCTCTCCATGCGGGCTCCTGATTACTAAACTTGAAATGTATTCCCTGCTCTCCAAGCGGGTACCTAATTTCAACAAAAAATAGACAAAACAAAGAAAATTTTTCTGCCCCAGTTTGGTAACTGGGCACATATGTGAGTGTTAAACTGAATCATATTACCAAGTATTACCAAGAATTTGAAAGCTAGGTCCCATTATTCAGGGGGGTCCTGGCAACTCTTAACTAAACGACAATTTTAAATCTAAGTTATATCTTCTACAAGTGTAACTTCTGCTAAATCTTGCTATCTAAGAGGATCTTTAAACTACTCTCATTATCCATGAGGGTCCTGAAAATCAAAGGTCAAGTTTTATCTTAAGGGCGACAACTTTCATGGCTGCATTATACTATCTTACAACAGAGTTTACACTAAATGTTGTTATCTAATCGAAATCTTAAAGCTAAGTTCCATTATTCAGGAGGGTCCTGAAAACTCCTAATTGAATCCTATCTCGAACATGCAAACTTCCAAACTAACTTATATTCTTTGGGATACATTTATGCTAGATTATGCTATTTCTGAACTTTGAACTAGGTCCCATTTTCCAGGAGGGTCCTGAAAATCAGAAATCAAACTTGTTTGGTGTTTGCCTTTCTCCATGGAGGGTTTCTCCGAGACAACCAAAATTTTCTGCCCCTGTTTTAATCAAAGAAAAGTTTTGTCAGTTTAAAATATGGTGGTTAGTTGATGGCATTCTTGCTGTAGGACTCTCCGCTGCATTGTTTCGTTTTGACTGGCTTCCCCGAACTGGCCCTGAACTGTTTGACTTTCCGACTAACTTTCAACACCCCCATGACTTTGGATGACCCGAATGTTCTATACCTGAACCATTGTTTCACATTTCTAACCCCTTTAATCGAGCCTCTGCATTTCCCATGAAATTACTAAATTATTTTGCCGATAGAACTTTGTTGGCACTTCACCCACTTTACATCATGCTATCTTTGGTATGCTCTTGCCACACTGTGCTTCGTAATCTTGAAGCTGGTAGTGAACTTTGAAAATCCTTCTTATTTGCTTAAATGGAACTGACATTGGGAACATCTTAGAGAAATAAACCCGAAAGAAATGAAATGAAATGACTTTCAGAGTTAAGGATAAGAAAATCCAAAACTGGAAGACTATCTGTAGAGGAAAAAGGAAAAGGACTTATCTGGATGGAGCAGCTGGCACCAATGATCATGACAAGCATTTTGGATTAATCGGCCCAATCTGTCCAACCAATCAACTTCCAGTTGCCACATTTTGTTGCCCCGGAATTTACATAACCTGATTTTTTCGTCCAAATCCCGACCTTGTTCATCCTGCGGTGTATTGAAAAGTTTTCACCAGCAGACCTCTCTCATTTGTTCATCTGTCAACTCACTTTCGCCTTAAGGTGCCCGTGAGGGTTTTCACCAATAAAACTCTCTCATTTTTTTGATTTCTCTCAGCTCCCGTTGCCTTACGGTGCCCGTGCGGGTTTTCACCAATAAGAATCTCTCATTTTTAACATTTCTTTTCCCTCTTTGGACTAGAATGTTGCCCCTGATATGAATCACCGCTACTTGCTCGCCTTGGCATTTCTTGAAGACTGATCGGAAGGTCTTTCTTTGGACCGTAATGTGGGCTTGTGGATGAGGTTAGAAAGAAAGGGTATAAAAAGGCTCAAAACAACTCCTCATGGGTTCAAAATTACAATTTTCGAAATCAAATTTCTTATAACAATCACAACTTCTGCCCCAGTTTCTTGCTTGGGGACTTTTGGATTTTTGTTTTGATGAGACCGAACCGTGAGTCTGCCTACGTATCCTTAAAAGGAATCAGGTCGAACGTAGTTCATGTCATAGAAATTACTTTGTTGTTGTGATTTTTCTTTTTCTCTTTCTTTGCTTTCTCTTTTGCTTTCTTTTTCCCTTTTGTTGTTTTTCTTCCTCTCTTTTTCCTTTTCATTCTTTTCTTTCTCTTTTCATTCTTTCTTTCTCTTTTCATTCTTTCCTTTCTCTTTTCTTTTCTTTCTATTCTCTCTCCTTCCTTTACTTATCTTTTACGCTTGTGTTTATGATATTTGTTACTGATTCCGAAAGAGGGGTATGAAAGAGAATAAATAAGGCTCAAAAGGGGTGACAAGGAATAAAATGTTTAGATAGCAGATCAAATGCCTTCGTCATTTCAATATTCGAGACATGCCAAATACAAACAAGTACAATCAAAGAAAGAAATCATACATAGTATCTCTTGACTGCATCAGAATTGATAGCCATTTCTACACATTTGCCTTTTACATCTGTCAAATACAATGCACCATTAGACAACACTCTAGTTACAATGAACGACCCCTGCCAATTTGGGGCGAATTTTCCTTTTGCTTCATCCTGATGAGGAAGAATGCGTTTCAATACTAACTGACCCACTTCAAACTTCCGGGGATGCACCTTCTTATTGTATGCTCTTGCCATTCTCTGTTGATACAACTGTCCATGACACACTGCTGCCAGTCTCTTCTCATCGATCAAACTCAAATGTTCCAAGTGAGTTTTGACCCACTCCTCATCATCGATCTCATCCTCCGTGACAATTCGAAGGGATGGAATTTCCACTTCTGCGGGTATCACTACTTTGGTGACATACACCAACAAATAGGGAATTGCCCTCACTAAAGTACGAACAGTAGTTATAACCTAGCAATGCAAACGGCAGGTTTTCATGCTATTGCCTAGAACCCTCCACCATTTTTCGAAGTATTTTCTTTATGTTCTTGTTAGCCGCCTCGACTGCTCCATTAGCCTTGGGACGATATGGGGTGGAATTGTGATGCGCAATCTTAAACTGTTGACACACCTCTTTCATAAGATGACTATTGAGATTAGCACCGTTATCTGTGATGATTACCTTTGGTATCCCGAACCGACAAATGATATTTGAGTGCACAAAATCAACTACCGCCTTTTTGGTTACAGACTTGAATGTTTTAGCCTCAACCCACTTGATAAAATAATCAATGGCCACCAGAATGAACCTGTGCCCATTGGATGCTGCTGGCTCAATTGGTCCAGTGACATCCATGCCCTAAGCAACAAAGGGCCACGGTGCAGACATCGTGGGTTATTCATATGGTGGAGAATGAATCAAATCTCCATGCGCTTGGCACTGATGACATTTACGCACGAAACTGATACAATCTCGCTCTATAGTGAGCCAATAATAACCTGCCCGGAGAATCTTCTTTGCCAGCACATACCTACTCATGTGCGGTCCATAGACTCTAGAATGTACTTCGGTCATGATAGCCGTGGCCTGTCTGGCATCTACACATCTTAATAACCCGAGATCTGGAGTTCTTTTGTACAAAACTCCTCCACTGAAGAAAAATCCACTTTCCAAGCGACGAATTGTTCTTTTTTGATCTCCTATGGCTTGTACCGAATATACTCCCCTTCAGATGTATTCCTTGATATCTGAAACCAAGGCTCCCCATTGAGCTCTTCTTCTACCATATTACAATAACCATGCTGATCGCGGACTTGAATATGCAACGGGTCAACATAAGCCTTATCCGGATGATGTAACATCAATGCCAGAGTAGCCAAAAGCATCAGTGACCTCATTATGAATCCTCGGAATATGCCTGAACTCTATTGATTGGAACCGCTGACAAAGATCATGTAAACATTGTCAATACGGTATAAGTTTTAAATCCCATGTTTCCCACTCTCCTTGAATCTGGTGCACCAGAAGGTTCGAGTCACCCAAGACCAAGACTTTCTGGACACCCATATCCACAGCCATCCTCAAACCCAAAATTCATGCCTCGTACTCAGCCATGTTTTTAGTACAATAGAACCGAAGCTGAGCCGTAACAGGGTAATGATGCCTTGTTTTAGAAACAAGTACCGCTCCTATCCCAACGCCTTTCACGTTAGCAGCCCCATCAAAGAAAAGTTTCCATCCTGGCTTTTCAATCTGTTCCAACTCATCAATGTGTATTACCTCTTCATCAGGAAAGTAAGTCTTCAAAGGTTCGTATTTTTCATCCACAGGATTCTCAGCCAAATAGTCAGTCAATGCTTGTGCTTTCATCGCAGTCTGAGTCACGTAGACAATGTCAAATTCTGTAAGCAAGATCTTCCACTTTGCGAGCCTTCCCGTGGGCATATGCTTCTGGAAGATATACTTTAACGAATCCAAACGAGAGATGAGGTAAGTAGTGTAAGATGACAAATAATGCTTCAACTTCTGTGCCACCCAAGTGAGGGCGCAACACGTCCTCTCAAGATGAGTGTACTTAACCTCGTAAGTTGTGAACTTCTTTCTGAGATAATAAATGGCCTGCTTCTTCCTGCCAGTAATGTCATGCTGGCCCAACACACAACCAAATGAACTGTCCAGGACCGTCAAATACAGAATCAAAGGTCTTCCTGGTTCTGGCGGGACCAACACATGTAGGTTTGACAAGTACCCCTTTATCTTATCAAATGCTTCCTGACATTCATCTGTCCACTTGACTGCAATATCTTTCTTTAATAGTTTGAAGATAGGCTCACAAGTTGTCGTGAGCTGAGCAATAAACCGGATGATGTAATTCAATCTTCCCAACAGACTCATCACCTTAGTCTTGTTCTTTGGAGATGGCAATTCCTGGATGGCTTTGATTTTTGACGGGTCTAATTCAATACCTCGTCGGCTGACTATGAATCCCAACAACTTTCTAGACGGCACACCGAACACGCATTTTGCAAGATTGAGCTTAAGATTGTACCTGCGAAGCCTTTGGAAGAACTTTCTCAGATCTCTGACATGGTTAGACTGCTTTCTAGACTTTACAATCACATCATCCACATAAACCTCGATCTCCCTGTGTATCATGTCATGGAATATGGTCGTCATTTCCCTCGTGTAGGTTGCCCCAACATTTTTCAAACCAAATGGCACGACCCGATAGCAGTACGTTCCCCATGGTGTGATGAATGCTATCTTTCTACGTCTTCTTCATCCATTAAGATCTGGTGGAGCCCGCATAACAATCCACAAAAGAACCAATCTCATGTTTGGCACAATTATCGATAAATATATGGATGTTCGGCAGTGGGAAGTTATCCTTGGGACTCGCCTTGTTGAGTTCTCGATAATCAACACACACCCTAGTCTTGCCATCCTTCTTCGGCACAGGCACTACATTGGCTAACCAAGTGGGATACCGAGTGACCCGAATGACCTTGGCCTCAAAATTTTTGGTGACCTCTTCCTTAATTTTCACACTCATATCAGTCTTAAATTTCCTTAACTTCTGCTTGACCGGGGGGAATGCCGTATCAGTGGGCAATTTGTGAACCACCAAGCCAGTGCTTAGACCTGGCATGTCATCATAGGACCATGCAAAAACATCTTTATACTCGAACAGTGTTTTAATTATCTCCTCTCTGAGTTGTGGTTCAAGATGGACACTTATTTTAGTTTCCTAGACATTATCTTGGTCCCCTAAATTGATTGTTTCTGTATCACTCAGGTTAGGCTTGAGTTTTTCTTCAAAATGGCTTAATTCTTTACTAATCTCTTCAAAGGCTTCATCCTCGTCATATTTCGATTCAACATCACACTCTATTTCTTGCTTTACTATTTCAGAATTAGATTAGCTTTTAAGACTGGTCCGGAGATTCCGCATGCATGTCATATCATTGAAGCCAGCATAAAAAGAACTGTACAAGGAAGAAAAGAAAAACAAAAATAAAACAACCAGGAAGAGAGAAAAAAGGAAATTGCATTTCATTGAAATTAGAGATAACAGGGTTTATACATCCAAACAGATGGAACATAGAATCTGAACTACATCCCTGGGATAATCCAGATAAACTGAAAGAAAATCAAAGCAAACTACCAAAACTCCTTCCCGGTGGGGAGAAGAGTAGCTTCCCAATTGTTAATCTTTGCATTGGCCCAACAAATTGCACATCCGCCTTGCTAGAACCCTCTCCAGCTTCCACCGTGTTCACTTCGTCGAATATCCTCTCGAACTTTTCCATCAAATCTCCATCCATATCAACCACCAAACTGGGAACCGTTGTCACTGGGCGCTTTCTGGTACCAGGCCTAACAAATGATCTGGAAAGACGTGGGACTAGCTTTGGAAGGGCCCATGCTCTCTGTTTCATTTTTTTGGCTCTTCTCACATCTGCGACTGTGGGATTGAACCCCAGACCAAATGTATCCAAGTTTTTAGGAAGAGAAACCAGTTGTACGATACCTTGAAGAGATGCACCCAAACCCTTGCCCGGTACAAAACCATTTTTCAATATTTCAACGGCTACCATGACTGATGTAGCAGCTACCCTTGGAGTCGGCATGCATTTCCCTTCAGGAATTTTCTCTACCGATACCGTATCAAAAACCTGATAAACCCATGGCCCCTTGTTGTCTTCAAACTCGATGAACGAAACAATGGCATCAATGAGAACAAACAAATTATCTTCACCATCCCCAATAATGAACACCCATTCAAAGCTCATGATGCCCAATATTACCCCTCAGAGGTTGCCCACAAGTCTCCAACTCATACAAGCAGGGTCCGCGGGATGGGCCTCATGTTGTAAATGAAGAGTTCATAGGAAGAAAAGGGCGAGATGGGATACCCAGGAGGCTGAAAGGCATAGAACAATCCTTAAAGAACAAACAAGGAAGGGGAGACCGGGGTATCATGGCTTACAAAGAACTATCTGTATCCCCTGATGTTCGCCTGCCCGCGGGATTCAAAGTGCCAAGATTTAACTTGTATGATGGGTGTAGAGATCCGGTAGCCCATTTGAGGGATTATTGCAGTGAAATGAGAAGTGTTGGCGAGAAAGATGATTTGTTGATGGCGTACTTCAGTGAGAGCCTGACCGGGGCCGCTTTGGACTGTCATGCTCGTCAAGATGTTGGTAAGTGGCCTACATTGGGTGACATGGCTCAAGATTTTATTCAATACTTTCAATACAAATCAGGCGTTACCCCAGAACGTTCCTCCCAATCTAAAATGGAAAAGAAGCCGGAGGAAAGCTTTAGAGAGTTTGGGCTCAGATGGAGGGAGCAAGCTGCTTGAGTCAATACCCCGATTGGTGAAGAAGAAATGGTTGAGCTTTTCCTACAAGCCCAGGGGCCCACCTACTTCAGTCATTTGATCCAGGCCTTGGGAAAGCCTTTCAAAGATGTGTTAAAAATAGGGGAGCTAGTAGAAGAAGGAATCAAGTCAGGCAAAATCATGAGTTGTTTGAAAAATATTCAGAACATCCTAGTAAGCTTGGGTGGAAGAAAGAGAAACAGAAAAGATGATCCAATGGGCTTTCCCGATCAACACTTCCAGCCTCTACAACGTCCTTGTGGATATCCTTATGCACCAAATGATCCTCCCTAATGCCACTTCTCTCCACAGAACTCCCAAAGTCGTACATCACTCTCCCAGTACCCAGCTCTACAAAATGCCTATCTACCCCCACGAGCCTATCAAAAACCCCCTGGATCATATTTCTGGCCTAGTCAATCCTTTAAGAACGAGAGGTTACAGAAGAAAAAAACATTCACTCCATTGGAAGTGTCATATGCCAGTCTATTCCAGAGGCTAAGGAAATTGGACATGTTGAAGCAGACCCAGATAAAAATGCCAAACCCTCTTCCAAAGAAGTTTGATTTTTCTCAAAGGAGCGCCTATTGCTCAGATGCCCCGGGGCATGACATAGAGAAGTGTTGGAATCTGAAGAATGCGATTTAGAAGCTTATTGATGCAGGCGACATTGTCGTGAAAAATCTAGATGCAGCAGACACTAGCCAAAGTCCATCGCCTGTGTATAATGAGACACATATGGTGGGTATGGTTTATTTTGAAAAGGAATGTGAGAATTCTTCTAGGAGCCTCGGAGGTCCACGTGCTACTAAGCTTTCAAGGCTATCAGAGGTTGATCCTAAGAACGAGCAGGCAAAGGGAACCCAAAGGCAATCTGTTAAGAACAATGTGATGGAGACGTGTGAAGGTCCTAGTATTGTTGATGCAGAAGTCAATGGCTAAGATGTTGAGTTTGATGATTGGAAAGACGCTCTTTTCTTGGTTAGCCAGAGAGGAGTTTTTGGTGGTTTATTTTGTTGTCATTTCTGCTATCCGTGTTATTTCAGGGTTGTAATCCGGATATTGGACTTTTTAAATCAGATATTTTTCTATTCCAAACATGTAATAAAATCAGATAACGGATAAAACCAAATATAACAATTCATCTAAGCTCGAATTCTTGAACCCTGAACCAGAGATTCTGGGTTCAATTCCCAGCAGAGTCGCTAGAGCTGTCACACCTCCTTTTTACCTACAACCCCCGAAAAGGGTTTATATAAGGGAGTTTTTCTACTTAAAGGACAATCGAAAAAGGATTTACTATTAAAAGATTCAGAGTCGCCACTTGGGATAATTTATGGTGTCCCAAGTCACCGATTTAAATCCCGAATCGAGGAAAAGATTGACTCTATTTAACAGTCCACGAACCAGAAATCCGGGTAGGGAATTCTATGAACCCGGGAGAAGGTGTTAAGCATTCCCGAGTTCCGTGGTTCTAGCACGGTCTCTCAACTGTTATAATTGGCCTATTATCTGATTTTAACATATGTTTTAGCCTATGGTATATTTTAACTTTATAACCGCTTTTATTTAGTTAATTAAAGGAAGATTGTAACGTCATTTAAAATATGTTTCAAACCACGTCACATAAATGCACCCGCAATCCACAACACATTTTATCTAACATTGAGATTTGGATTTGGGTCACATAAATGCGCACCCGAGTTTAGGAAAGTAAATTATTAAGATAACGCGCCTAAAGCAACTACGTGTTTGCAACTTTGCGAGGGCCATGAAAATTCGACTAAATGGCACGGCTCGATTTCTAAGGATTAAAAATATTTAAGGACAAACTAAATGAGGGCCGTGCATTTTGAGATTTTATTTGGCACGGCGCACCTCAATTCCAATTTAAAGGGTTATTCAAATTAAATTCGGAGGGCCATACACTATTTGTGTTGTCTAATATGGCACACCTCCATTTATCTAAGACTAAATTCTAACTATGATCGGGAGGGCCGTGACTAAAACAAATGAGATCATAGTAGAAATTAACGAAATCTGAAATTGCGACCAAATGAGGTCTAGGATATATCAGGCCCAGAATTTAGCTGGGCTTAAAGGAAGGCCCAACATGAACTCAAGTCCTTGGAGAGTTAAGCATCAATATGTGCAGGACTCGAGGTCGAGTCTTCAGGCACGCGAAACATCAGAGTATTAAAATGTAAAGGTGAGCCCAATTCACTTAGCAGAAAATGGACGCCACAAGCAAACTCAACTGGCCTTGATTTTCATTAACTGGGCTAGTATTAGGCCCAAGTCTCAGAACCTACCCTTGTGCACAATTAATTACTCGTAAATCAATCAAGGAACTATATGAAACCCTAACTTTCTGCTTCTAAATTTTAAATTATCATCTAAACATTCTGAATCGTAAACAACAAAATCCAACTTAAGCATGCTCGCAATCAAAACCAAAATAAATTGGTACTTGATTCTATTCTTGAAGCGACAGCTGAACCATTTTCCTTTCCTTTTCACATGATCTTTGCACCAATGACTACTTAAGAAATTTAAATCAGTTAAACTATTCTCACACACCAGCAATAATCAATCAGAAAATCAGCACATGAGTTATTTAAATTCCAAAACCACATACTAATAACCAAGTCGAATTATCCCTTTATAATCCATATCATAAGGAAGATGACATTGGGCCAAAACACATATCGAAGAGCCTTGAGATAGCAGACTATACATTAGAATTTTACCCTTAACCTATACTTATCATGATATCTGGTTATACAGGAGATCATCGCCAAATATGAATGCTCATTTCAGCAAAAAAAAAAGAACTAAAATAAATTTGAAATACATGCAATTGAACTGAGTCCTTTACCACAGCATCTTAACAGTCCCATGACAATGTATAATGAGAAGATTTCTACTAACTAAACTAGAAATCAATTCAAATGATGAATCACATCACTAAGAACACAAAATCGAGAAGACATTTCAGATGAAGCATGGATAAAGATGATAATATGCCTTAAAACTTTCTTCCTTTCATTTCATTCCTCAAATCCATCTTCACAATCAGTAGGGCCTAAGAGTATGTACCTGAGTAAGTGAAAACAAAAGCAGAATATCAAGCTGAAGATCACGAGAACGCAGAAACAGCAGAAACCAGCAGTGTAATAGTGTCGGAACCCAGATTCAGGCAATAAAACAGTAACACCCAAACAACACACTTAAAACAAACTTTTGGATATCCAAAATTCAATCCATTTCAACCCAATTGCATGATTTTTTTCATTTTCAGTAGTGTTAATCAAGCAATAAAGATCAGCAACCAGGAAACCAATCTAATTTTGAGTGGGTTTAAAACAAGGAAATGTAAAGAATTCAAGAATATTTCAGAATTTTTCAAAGAAGGTAGCCGTTTCAGTTTTTTTAGGATTTTTGCTGTCTAAATCTCTTTTCCGCCTCTCAGCTCTTTTTTTCTTGTCTGCCTTGAAAGGCAAGAAATAATGCCTTTATAGGCAAGAAAGTAGGGCAGCCTCAGCTTGCACTTTGCCCCTTTTCTCATTTTTGTTTTAGCTTAGGTGCCCTTAGTTAAATTTTCAGAAATCAAGATATCCCCCCACCTCCAGCTTCCTAGAAGCTTCCCATTCAGTTACACAAAGATTCCCCACCCCAATTACCTATACTACCCTCCACACTCTGTTTATTACCCTTTATATGCCAGGAAGAATCCGGGTCCAATTGACCCAAATTAATGGGTCTGCGTAGACCCCATTCAACTCCCTTTTGTGCTATTTAATCCTTATGAACCCAATTAATATGAAGAAAAAACTAAAAACCCCAATGTTCAAATTCAGAAACCTAATGACTCGGAACAAAATTGTGCCCAAAACAAGAATGAAAATTCAAACTATAAGTACTTGAAGAAAAGACCCAACTGATAATCAAATACAACTTGAATCTAACCTGCAGATACAGACAGTGTGAAGAAATAGAAAAAATGAGAAATCAAAATCAGAAAACTAAAAGAAAGAGTATAAGAAGGTAATAAGAGAACAAAGAAACATAAGTTAAATAACGAAAGGTAAAGAAGAACAAAATACCTAAAAACAACTCGGACCAGTAAAGAATGGTGACGAATCTTCAAGTCTTCAAATTTTCGGCTCAGTTTGAGATTAATCGTGTGTTCTTTATCAAAAACACATGAATAAAGTCAAAAGGGACCTAAAATCTTCAATGAAATCTTGATTCGGAAATTTTGGGATTTTAGGTTTTAATTTCTGGTCTAATATTCGAGAAGATCGGGCAACATTCGAGGGAAACTGACCAGGGATTTGGGGGGAGGGGGTCGTGGAGGTTCCAAGGTGTAATTTTGGTGGTGAATGATAACTGTGATTTCTACATGTTTTATACCCATTCTTACCTAAGCTTTGTGCATTAACTGCCAGAAATTAGTCCCAAAATGCTTACAAGTTGCGCTTGATTGCAGGTTTGAGCGACAAGATGACAAATACTAAAGATCGGCTCAAAAAGGAGTGAAATCTGCCAAGTGTCAAAAGACAACTGAAAGGGGGGATCAAAAGGACCTGCACGGTCCGCACTGTTTTGCCATGCGGCCGCACATCATTTGAGCGCGGTCCGCGCCAGACCCTCAGGGGTATTTTTGTCCGGTTTTTCCTATGTAGTATAAATAGAACATTTTACTTTTTAGCAGCAGTTTTTTCCAGATCTGTTTTGAGAGCATAGAGTAGCTGAACTCGGGATTTCATGATTTTGGCCTATTTTGGGCAATTTCTTCTAGTATTAACGTGGATTTGAGTAGATTAACATTGTAGTTAATTGTTATGTCAATTTCATCTATTATTTCTTCAATTTTTGTTCCTATTATGGCTAGCTAAACCCATTAGCTAGGGTTGTAGCTTAACCCTAGTGTGGGCAATTAATGGGTGTGATTGTTTAGTGCATGAATGATGTTGGGTATTTGTTATTTGAATTAATCTTATGTTTTCATTAAGATTTGGTGGTTGCAAACACTAAGTCTAGCTTAGTGAGTCTTGACTCTTCTTGCGAAAGAGAATCTATGACCCCAAGATTAATTCTAACAAGGAATTGGGATGGACCCATGAGAATGGTAGTCCCAATTAACAGGTTAAACCTCGAGAGAGTAATTACCCAACTTGAACCATAAGTTGCTTGGGCAAATTGGCCTACCCAATTGGTCTCGAGAGAGTCAATTGGGTAAAATCACTCTCTCTACCAAGAGGTGTGAGAGTGAGTGCAAAAGTGCAACGGTTATAGCATAAGTCCCATAGTCATCATTCTTGCATTAGGAATCTCTACCCGTTAGTTGACCACCTAGGTACATGCCACGACCCTAGTGCCTTTCTCTATATTGCATACAACTTAGAATCATAATTTTAGCATAACTTAGTTTTACAATTGTAGTTGATAAATTGTAGCTATTAATCAAAAGAAAACCAAAAATGTTAGAAGATCAATTAGGAGCTACAACATAGTCCTAGACTATACAAACACGCAACTCCAAATTGAAGTTCCCTGTGGAAAATTGACCCCGATACCGCTATTGGGTAAAAGTATTAGCGCCCACTCTTCGTCAGGTTGAGTCCGCTGCGATCACTTTTTGGCGCCGTTACCGGGGAATTTTACGGTGTTGACTATTTGTGCAACTAGTATTGTGTTTTGCTTCTCTTTCCTTCTTATTTACTAACTTGGTGTGTGTCGATCAATCAGGTACAATGGCTCTTAATGCAAATGACCCTCTCGGTAATGTGATAGCGGGGGAGGAGGTAGAAGATCTAGAACAAGATGAGGTCTTACCTCAACTTCCACGGAGAGGCCGAAATGTCAATATAAATGCAAATGAGAACATCAACATTCCAGACCCTCCTCCGCAACCGCCGAGATTGGCTCCCAGAGTTCTACCAAATCAAGGATACGCCAGTGCTATTGTTCCTCCCCGAATCCAGGCGGGGAACTTTCAAATCACAAATGTTATGCTGACCTTGCTCGAGCAAAGAGGTTATTTCACGGGTGCCTCCGATCAAAACACCTACAAGCACTTGAAGGGTTCGTGGATACATGTTGGGGTAGCAAGCAGACAAACATGTCCGAGGATGCGTTGAGATTGAGGCTTTTCCCGTTTTCTCTTCGGGGTAAAGCATTGGATTGGTTAGAAAGGCTCCCCAATCATTCTATTACAACATGGGATGAATTGGCGGACAAATTTATTGCCAAGTTCTTCTCTCCAAGTCATATGGCAGCTCTTTGGGATGAAATTCTAGCTTTCAAGCAAGAGCCAACGGAACCTTTGCATGAGATATGGGAAAGATATAGAACAATGGTGAAAGAGTGCCCTAATAACGACATGACTGAGGCTATGATTCAACAAACCTTTTATCGGGGCATCAACACCACAAATCAATACATTGTGAACCAATTGGCCGGAGGGAATTTTATGAAACTTTCTTACCAAGAGGCATGTGATGTACTTGATGAAATGGCCGACACCTCTTCGGCATGGCAAAGCCGAGCAAACGTTCCCCAAGGTAACCCCACGGTCATCCATTTGCACAAGGAATTGCACGATCATGGCCAAGCTATAGCCGAGATTACAACAACTATGAATCAACTGGCAAAGGCGCAATTGCAACAAGTCCAAAACCCGCGCCAAGTCAACGCAATGGAAGATATTTCTATGTTGAAAAGGAGGCAAAGAGGACAACAACCTCAAAGTAATTATGAACAATATGACAACAACAATGATGGTGGTGGATATTCGAATGAAGGTTTTGATGACCAAAGTGAGGAAGTCCAATATGTCAACAACTACCAAGGGAATAGAGGTAATCAAGGGAATCAACAATGGAGACCCCAAGGTAATTGGGGCAATTGACAAGGTGGCAATTGGAATTACAACAACAATCAAGGAGGCAATTGGGGGAACAATAATTCGGGGAATCAAGGTAATTGGGACGGGAACAACAATTGGAACAACAACAATGGTGGTCAAGGTGGTTGGAACAACAATAGTGGACAAGGTAATAGGGGGAAAGGCTTTCAAAGGCCCCCAATGTATCAACAACCCAATAACCCGCCTCCGTTTCAATCTCAAGGGTCGAGTTCGTCGGGCAATGACATGGGTCGAATAGAGAGCATGTTCGAGCAAATGATGAAAAAGAGTCAAGATTTCGAGGCCCAATTAGCTTCGCATAACACATCTATCCGGAACTTGGAAGTGCAATTAGGCCAAATCTCTCAATCTTTAAATACTCGGCCAAAGGGTGCTCTACCAAGTGATACGGTAGTAAACCCCTAGGGTGGGCACAATAATCATGTGATGGCAGTGACAACGCGAAGTGGAAGAGGCGGTGATGTGCATGCCTCAAGAGGAAACCAAGTTATGGTGGTTGAAGATGAGTTGCAAAATGATGAGATCCCGTTGGTAGTTGAGGATGTTGTTGAACCAAGAGCAAATGATGATGTGAGAATTGAAATTGATGAAGGTGAGGAGGAGACTCAAGAGGCCGTGAACCCGCCTAGGGAACATGTCATTGATATACCCGAACCGGTGGTGCCAAAAGCCAAGGCACCCTTACCTAGACCTCCTCCGCCCTATCCTCAACGGTTGGCCAAGCAAAAAGGTGACAACCAATTTAAGAAATTCATTGAAATGATGAAGAGTTTGACTATCAACGTGCCTTTGGTGGAGGCACTCGAGCAAATGCCGGGATACGCAAAGTTCATGAAAGATTTGGTTACAAAAAAGAGATCAATGGAGTGTGAGACAATCAAGATGACTCATCAAGTGAGCGCAATTTTGCATTCTATGGCTCCTAAAACTTGAGGATCCCGGCGCATTCACTATCCCATGTACCATTGGAAGTGTCGACATTGCAAAAGCCCTTTGTGACTTGGGGGCAAGTATCAATTTAATGCCATATTCGGTCTTCAAGACCTTAGGAATCGGACAACCTCGTCCAACTTCTATGAGGCTTCAAATGGCGGACCGGTCAATGAAACGGCCTTTGGGAATTGTTGATGATGTCCTTATTCGTGTTGATAAGTTCATATTGCCGGCCGATTTTGTAATTTTGGATTGCGAAGTGGATTTCGAGGTGCCTATTATTCTTGGGAGGCCCTTCCTAGCTACGGGAAAGGCCTTGGTTGATGTGGAAGCAGGAGAATTGACCTTCCGTGTTGGTGATGAAAAGGTGGTGTTCCACGTATGCAAATCAATGAGGCAACCAAATAGCACCGAGGTGTGCTCATTTGTTGACATTGTCACGGCGGTGATAATGGATGACACAAGCGCAATAGCAAATGTTGAGGACCCACTTGAGGTCGTGTTATTGAACATGGATGTTGATGATGATGCTAGAAGGGTGGAGTGTGTGAATGCATTACATGGCATGGGCTCGTATTCTTATGAACCGAGGAAGTTATCTCTTGATCTTGAAAATCGCAAACTCCTCCCACCAAGCCATCTATTGAGGAGCCACCGGTGTTGGAGTTGAAACCACTTCCTCCTCACCTCAAGTATGAATTTCTTGGTCCTAATTTCACTTTGCCGGTTATTCTTTCTTCTTGCTTGACTAACGTACAGGTTGATGCCACTTTGGCGGTTCTTCAAAAGCGCAAGCGGGCGATTGGATGGACCTTGGCGGATATTCAGGGTATTAGCCCCGCGTTTTGCATGCACAAGATAATATTGGAGGAGGATGCTAGGCCGTCTCTTGAACATCAAAGGAGACTCAATGAGGTCATGCAAGAGGTGGTTAAAAAGGAAGTCATCAAGTGGCTTGACGCCGGTGTGGTGTATCCAATTTCTGACAGTTTGTGGACTTCTCTGGTACAATGTGTGCCAAAGAAGGGAGGAATGACGGTGGTGACCAATGACAACAATGAACTTATTCCGACTCGTATGGTGACGGGTTGGAGGGTATGCATGGACTATCGGAAGTTGAACAAGGTGACTAGAAAGGATCATTTCCCATTGCCATTCATGGACCAAATGCTTGATCGTCTTGCGGGCCAGGCTTTCTATTGTTTTCTGGATGGGTATTCAGGCTATAACCAAATTCTCATTGCCCTAGAAGGCCAAGAAAAGACAACCTTCACATGTCCTTATGGCACATTCGCCTTCTCTCGAATGCCATTTGGATTATGCAATGCACCGGCGACCTTCCAACGATATATGATGGCAATCTTCACTGACCTGGTGGAGGACATTTTGGAGGTTTTCATGGATATTTTAGTGTGGTTGGGGACTCAATTGGTGATTGCTTGCAAAATTTGGATCGTGTGTTGGCCCGATGCGAAGACACAAACTTGGTTCTCAATTGGGAGAAATGCCATTTTATGGTAGAAGAAGGAATTGTGTTGGGTCACAAAATTTCAAAAAGAGGGATTGAGGTTGATAAGGCGAAAATTGAGGTTATCTCAAGGCTCCATCCCCCTACTTCTGTCAAAGGGGTGAGGAGTTTTCTTGGTCACGCGGGTTTCTATCGAAGATTCATCAAAGACTTCTCCAAGGTAGTTAACCCGTTGTGTAAATTTCTAGAGAAAGATGCCAAATATGTGTTCGATGAGAAATGTATGGAGGCTTTCGAGCTTCTAAAGCAAAAGTTGACGACTACCCCCATCATTACTACACCAAATTGAAGCTTTCCCTTTGAGCTCATGTACGATGCTAGTGATGTTGCGGTGGGTGCGGTCTTGGGCCAAAGAATCAACAAAATGTTCCATCCGGTGTACTACGCAAGTAAGATAATGAATAAAGCTCAAAGGAACTACACGGTCACCGAGAAGGAATTGCTTGCCATTATTTTTGCCATGGAGAAGTTTCACCCATACCTTATGTGGGCCAAAGTGATTATTCATACTGATCACGCCGCCCTTAGGTATTTGATGACGAAGAAAGATTCTAAAGCAAGGTTAATGAGATGGGTGCTTCTTCTTCAAGAATTTGATTTGGAGATTGTTGATAGAAAGGGTAGTGAAAATCAAGTGGCGGACCACTTGTCTCGATTGGAGGAGGAAGGGAGGCCTTTGGAAGGCCTTGAGATAAATGATGCTTTTCCGGATAAATAACTCCTCTCGGTTTCAATGCTAGACATGCCATGGTTTGCCAACATTGCCAATTATCTTATTACCGGTGTGGTTCCGTATGAGCTCTCTTCTAACCAAAGGAAGAAGCTCAAGCGGGATTGCTTGGACTACTATTGGGATGAGCCGTATCTTTTCAAAATTTGCACCGATGGTGTAATTCGCCGGTGTGTTTCCGAAGAAGAGCAATTGAGTATTGTGGAAGCTTGTCACTCTTCGCCCTATGGTGGCCATCATGGCGGGGCGAGGACGGTGTCTAAAATGTTGAGCTGTGGTTTCTATTGACCTTCGTTGTTCAAGGATGCCAGTGACTTTGTGAAAATATGTGATGAATGCCAACTTGCAGGAGGGATTTCGAAGAAAGATGAGATGCCCCTTAACACGATTCTAGAGGTTGACATTTTTTATGTTTGGGGGATAGACTTTATGGGACCATTCATAAGTTCTTGTGGCAACACTTACATCTTGGTAGAGGTTGATTATGTGTCGAAATGGGTTGAGGCCATAGCTTTGCCAAATAATGAAGCTCGAAGTGTGGTGGCGTTCTTGAAAAAGAGTATCTTCACGAGGTTTGGCACTCCACGTGCTATCTGTTACAACCCATATCCACATGTGTTAGTTCATGCCATATATTAGTTAACATAAATCCAACAAGAAATTATCTTTGAGATTATAAGAAGTCAATCCTATTGGTCTTAAGTGATACAAGAGTGTATAAGGGTGATTAACCAGTATTAGAAGTTAAACGAATCAAGGATGTTGTAACTCGTATTTTCAGGTAATCTAGCGGTGCTTAATGCACTCAAGAGGTCATTTATTAAGGTATTTTAATCATATAATATCCGTATCATAAGTCTTGAAGTCAAACGAGTTATGAAACAAAAGTCGACAAAAGTTGTCGCAACTTAGGTTCATAATTTTACTTAAACATTAGGTCAAATGTTTCTAATCTTTTCTCATAATTTACAAGGAATTACGGGGTGATATACCCACCAAATTAAAGATCTATGAGTCTAGTTTCCAACGCATTAAACCGTTCATCGATACGATCTCGGAGTAGAGAGATATTCGCATTTTCGCGAGACTGCGCCAAGCACCTCTCTATGGGGCCCACTAAGTCGGTTTAAGATATTTGGACCTATATAGGATGACTACAACCCGTTTTTAGTCATTTATTTTCACTATTTTCAGACCTTAGAACCCTAGGAACATCCTCTCAAGGTTCTCTCAAGATTCAAGACCCAAAAAAGGGCAAACAACACAAATCAAGTGTCGGGAATTCCGTGGCGCTAGTAAGTCTCTTGTTCTTCTTGTTGTTGCTCATTTTTGTGTCGTTCCAGCCCGTGGGGGAGGTTGTTTTAAAGGTTTTATGTTCTGTAAATACTCCCTCATGTTCTTAATATCAATCCTAGGTGATTTCAAGCCTTCTAAAGTGATTCTAGTGCCGAAAAACACTAATTGATCGCTAGTTTCGCTCTTTTGTTGTTGTGGCAGCATTGGAGGGATATTTCATGGAAATTTAAGGTAAAATTGGAGTTGTTTTTTCTGTATAAAGGTAAGGAACCTCTTACTCTATATGTATTTAAGATTATCCAAGTTGCAGCTAAGCCATTGAAGCTAGAACTTGTGAGATATATATCGAAAGGCTTGGTAGTAATGTTATTGTTTTGTGGACTGTTTTGCGTTGTTGTTGGGCTGCGTATTTTACTACTATCTTATGGAGTTTTGGAGGAGGAAGGGTGTGCAGAAACACCATATATATGTAGGGTTATGGGCTGATAGTTATTCGTAGCATTTCCAGGTTGTTTGACACGACTACGGTGGTCGTCGTATGTATGGAGTGATTAGGCTATGTGTGGACTATTTTGGGAGGCTCAATATGTTTATTATTGATATTGTTTGGGCTGTTTGGTGACTGTTTTGAATGGTGTGAGGTCATATATATTGGGGAGGTGCTGTCCGTTTCATCGTAAAATAGGTTGTGGTCGATACATAATAGTTATGATGCTTAAATGATAACGATAGTATCGTTTCTCTTATTGTAGACTAAGGAGTTTTGACAATTGCATAGCTTGAGATTGGGGCATTATATACAAGGTATGTGAGACTATCCCTTTCCTTCTTTTGCACGACTCCGATTGTACATAATGTAATGAACGAGCTTCCAAGATACTCTACTCTTAGAAGCTAGCAGTACTTACATTGTTTTCCCTCTTATGGAACGATTGATGTTAATGTTACTTCTCTTATTCTTATGTTATCAATGTTTTTCGTACTTCCTAAATCTTATAAGGTTCATAGTGAAGAGTTAGTCCTAATAACGTGTATAGAGGATACCGACCTTACGTCACTCCGAAAGGTTTAGAATGTGATTCCATGAGTCGAGCATGCATTATATATATGAATCTATTTTACTCTACTGAGCCACACTATAGTTGGCTGGGTACGGCACCTATTGTGCAACCACTGATCAGTTGGGTTTTACCGAGCTCCACGTGGCCGGGTACGATTCTACCGAGCCTATTATGGCCGGGTACGATATGATGATAATGATGCCCACAGAGGCGAATGCTTTAAAGATTTATGTATTTATACATATGTATCATGCATTTCATGTAAGTAGCCCTCAGAGGTACTAAGATGTTATAGGTTGTATATTCTCTATCCTTGCTTACATTACTGATCGTATTTATGGTTCCTTGCCTTACATACTCAGTACTTTATTCGTACTGACGTCCTTTTATTTGTGGACGCTGCATGTCGTGTTGCAGGTCCTGATAGACAGGCAGGTGCAGCTCCCCCACCACAGTAGACTGTCCAGTTCAGCGGTGATTGGCGAGATCCCTTCTCCGGACTTGCATTGGTCTTAGTATGCAATTTTTGTTATAGACATTATGGGTATGTCGGGGCCCTGTTCCGGCTATGTTGCAACACTTATGTTCTTTTAGAGGCTCATAGACAGGTGTCGACTCATGTATAGTTTGGTATGCCTTGTCGGCTAGTTTTTGTTGTATAGTCTTTCATAGTAGCGTGGTATCTCATACCTTATACGTAGTTGCTTGATTGTCTGGTCATCCTCTGCTATGTATGTTCATGCCGTCATATTTTATTGCTGGTTGTCCATTATCTAGGTCTACTATTTATATTGATCTCGTCAGCCTTAAAAGATAATAATGAAGGTTAGATGAAATGTACGTTGGTGCTCGGCAAGTGTGGTCGGGTGCTAGTCATGGCCCTTCAGTTTGGGTCGTGACAAACTTGGTATCAGAGCAAGTCTGTCCTAGGGGTTGTCTATGAGCCGTGTCTAGTAGAGTCTTGATTATGGATGTGTAGCGCGCCACATTTATAATCAGGAGGCTACATGACATCTAGGGTTGTTACCTTCTTCCTGAATCTAGATCGTGCGTAGAGTTGAGTCGTAAGTGTTCGTCTCTAATATTCACCTTGTTTTTTCAGTGATGCCTTCGACTAGGAAGCAAACGATTAGTAGATGGCTTGATACAGCAGCGGGAGAGGGTACCAGTCAGGTTCCCCAAGTCAGAGCAGGACAAAGTGAGGCTCAAAGTGAGATGCCCTCTCATACCTCATCTACTCCATCTCCTCCAGAGGATATTAGAAGGCACCCAGCGCCTCCAGTTCCTCCGTCTGGCACTCTAGACCAGGATATGCGGAGTGCTTTGCAGTTATTGACTAGCTTGGTAGCTGCTCAGGCTCAGAGGCAGAATACTGCTGAGAAACCAGTTAGTACAAGAGTTCGTGATTTTATTAACTTAGACCCTCCAGTGTTTACCGGATCAGACCCGAAGGAGGACCCACAAACTTTTATTGACCAGGTTCATCGTACACTTCGGGTTATGCATGTTAGTGATGCAGAGGCAGTAGAGTTGGCTTCTTATCGGCTACGGGATTTAGCGGTTTTCTGGTATGATAGTTGGGAGAGATCCAGGGGTCCGAACCCTCCTCCAGCTGCGTGGAAGGAATTTTCTGAGGCCTTTCTTCGTCACTACTTGCCAGTTGAGATACGACGAGCTAGAGCTGATAAGTTCTTGAACCTTAGACAAGGTAATATGAGTGTGCGAGAGTACAGTATGCAGTTTGATTCTTTGGCAAGGTATGCTCCCCATATGGTGGCCGAGATGAGTGATAGGGTGCATATATTCGTGAATGGGTTGGGACCACATCTAATAAATGAGTGTACGACAGCCTCCTTGGTGGAGGGCATGGATATTTCCCGTATTCAAGCTTATGCCCAGACCCTAGAGGATCGTAAGCGCCAGCAGAGGGTAGTTAGGGAGCAGGATAGAGGCCAGCATAAGAGGGCGAGATTTGCAGGGTATTCTGATGACTTCAGAGGCCGCATCAGGCCACAGTTTTCGAGGAGTTCGGCGCCACCTGTAGCTAGTGCTCCTCCACAATTTCAGAGGCCTCAATATGATCGATCCTATTCTGGTCCAGGTCAGAGTTCGCAGGCATCTGGCTCGCAACATCACAGGGATACTAGTCAGATGAGACCCCCAACACCACATTGTGATCAGTGCGGCAAGGCCCACTTTGGACTGTGTCGTCGAGGTTCTGATGCATGTTATTCGTGCGGGCAGCCGGCCATATGATGCGGGAATGTCCTAATAGAGGAGGTGATGGTATGGCTCAGCCGACTGGATCTGTGTCTGGTTCTTCCTCATCAGTTCGACCTCCAGCACGGGGTTTTCAGCAGTCGACAGGTCGTGGTAGGGGTAGAGGTGCAGTGGCGAGTTCGAGTGGTGCTCAAAATCGAACCTATGCTCTAGTAGGTCGACAGGATCTTGAGTCATCTCCAGATGTTGTTACAGGTATTATATCTGTGTTTTCTTATGATGTATATGCGTTGATTGATCCGAGATCTACATTATCCTATGTTACACCCTTTGTGGCTAATAAGTTTGGCATTGAACCTGAATTGATAAGTAAACCCCTCGCGGTATCTACTCCAATAGGAGATTCTGTGATTGCTAGAAGGGTATATAGAGGTTGCACTGTGATGATTTGTAGTCGTCAAACCTCGGCAAATTTATTTGAGTTAGAAATGGTTGATTTTGATGTGATAATGGGAATGGACTGGTTGGCCTCATGCTATGCAAATGTTGACTGTCGTACGAAGATGGTTAGGTTCCAATTTCCGGGTGAACCCGTCATTGAATGGAAAGGGAACATTGCTACACCGAAAGGTAGGTTTATTTCCTATCTTAAGGCAAGGAAAATGATCTCAAAAGGTTACATTTATCATCTCGTTCGCGTTAGGGATGCGGAGGCGAAACCGCCTACTTTACAATCAATCCCTGTGGTCAACGAATTCCCAGATGAACTCCCAGGCCTTCCTCCTGAAAGGGAGATTAAGTTTAGCATTGATGTGTTGCCTGACACTCAACCGATCTCTATTCCTCCATACAGAATGGCCCCGGCAGAGTTGCAAGAGTTGAAGGTGCAGTTGAAGGACTTGCTAGATAAGGGATTTATTAGGCCTATCACTTCACCTTGGGGTGCACCAGTCCTATTCGTGCGGAAGAAA